>NC_047037.1:124598841-124902716 GCF_011762595.2 Tursiops truncatus
AAGAGGACTGAGTTTTTTTTTTTTTTTTGAGTTGAAACACAAGTGACATGAATATACATGCAGAAACATCTACATACACATATGTAGGGATAAGTCTAGACCTATATACTTGCAAATAAAGCATTCACAATTTCTCAACAGAGAAAAGGTAAATCAGTAGCAATGAAATATGAAGTTGTTTTCATTATATTTGGAAATCCTTGAAGTTTCCATGGTAAGGCAGTATGTTACATTATCAAGGGAATTGAATCTAGTAACCGACGGCCCTGGTTCAATCCAAGCTTTAATATATCTTCTATTCTTGACTTTGACTTTGGGACTATGATGTACAATCACTGTGCTTCAACTTCCTCACCTGTAAAGTAGAGAAAACAATAATTCATGCCTCATAAGTTGTTGTGAAAATGGTATGAGCTAAAAAATGTAAAGCACATAGAACACTGTCTATCAAACAGTAAACAACCCAAAGCTGTTGCTATTATTATATTATCATTCCTTTTACTATTATTATTTTAGCAGTATTTGACTCATAAGAATCTGATACAATTGTCAGTATTAAAACTTGCACCATAATCATGTAAAATGTGGATTCATGTAAAATTTATATTCTACTCTACAGTTTTTGTTTCCCCCCCCAAACACACACATACATATACATATAACCAATAAATAAATATAAATAGTTTCAGCCCCATTCTTTTCTGCAAAAGTCTGAATATTTCCTTTTTGGATGGATAAAAGGACATATTTTGAAAATTTAATATACTCCAACAACACTCATGGTTTACAGTCACACTCCACATTTGCACAATGATGTTTCAAAGTAAGATAAAATCACCTTAGAAATAAACTGTCAAGGGATATGCTGTTCTCTGCTTCACTGGGAGAAAGAATATTCTGTGCACAGGCACCAGGATAAGGGCTGCAGTTTATCCTGGTTAGTGGAACAACTATTTAGGAAATAGGCTACAGATTCCACCTTGCTGTTCTTGTGACAATGTACAGAAAACCATACCCTATATAAATGGAGCAAACATACAAAATGATCCTGAGTCAGTTATAAACCTTGGAAATTCTGAACCCTAAGCAAAAACAAATAGTGGAGTTTCTAATTAATTTGGGAAACATTTTCTGCAGTTATCTGAAGTAAAATTATAAGATTAACACTGGCAATGATAGGAAAAATTCCAACAATGCCTTGTGAATTCATTCGCTAGAGTTGCCATAACAAAATACCACTGGAAGATGTAACAGAAATTTATTTTCTCACAGTTCTGGAGGCTAGATCAAAGTCCTGGCAGGTTTTTGATTCTCCTGAGGACTCTCTCCTTGGCTTCAAGAAGGCTGCCTTCTCTCTGTGTCCTCACATGGACGTTCCTCGGGGCACGGGTACCCCTAGTGTCTTCTTGTGTGCCCAAATTTCTCATTCTTATAAGGACACCAGTCATATTGGATAAAGGTCCCTCCCTAGCAGCCTCATTTGAATCACCTTTCTAAAGACCTTATCTCCAGATATGGTTATATTCTGAGGTAGTAGGGGTTGGGACTTCAACATATGAATTTTGAGGGACCAAAATTCAGCTCATATATTTAGTATTTAGATACTAGAGAACCCTGACTAATATAAAGTCTGTATTAGTCAGGGTTTCCCAGATAAACAGAACCAATAAGGGGTGTGTGTGTGTGTGTGTGTGTGTGTGTGTGTGTGTGTGTGTGTGTAGAGAAATAGAGACTTTAAGGAATTGACACACATGTTTATGGAGGCTGACAAGTCCAAAATCTGCAGAGCAGGCCAGAAACTGGAGATCTAGGGAAAATCCAATGCAGCAATTCCAATCTGAAGGCTGTCTGCTGGCAGATTTCCACATTGGTTCCCTGAGATGTAGAGTGTGGGCTACGATGGTAGAAAAGGCCAAGAGGAAACCACCAGAACTGTTACTACCCAGAAAAAATAGTAAACCAAAGCAATACTGTATCCCTGGAGAGATTGCAGAGATTAGTGTCACCATGAAGGACTTAAAAGACAGATTCATGGGTGGTGATTCTCACTACTTCCCCATTCAGCTAGCCTATTTGGTCTGTACAGAAGACAGATCTTGGAGTCTGACAGTGGATTGTCACAAATTTAACCAAGTAGTAACTCCAATTGCAACTGTTTAATTGGTTTCATTGCTTGAGAAAATTAACACATACCCTAGTATCTGGCATGCAGTTATTGATCTGGCAAATGTTTTTTTTTTTTTTTTTTTTCCTCCATCCCTGTTAAAAGGAAGAGTATGTCTGGAATACATAGGAGATCTCTTAGGGTGACTTTCAGTATTACCATGTCCTGTGATTAAAGTTAGTGGAAAACTACAACAGCCAATCCAGGCAAGACTACTAATGGCACAGATCCTTCAGGAATAAAAGTTTGGTTTACCCCAGCCAGGTAAAGAACGATGACCAACTGAAAAACTTGCTAAGGGCAAAAAGAGTGAATGTATAGTGTAAAAGAGTAGTTATAAATACCAGCTATGACCACATGACTAGTTCCAGCTTTGGTGTCATCCTATAACCCCTGTTATCCCATCACCCTGTTGCGATTGTTCACAGAGCACATATTACCATCTGTTTGTTTATTTGTTAATTATCATATGACCTTGATATGTAAGAATGTAAGCTCTGTGGGTCCACAGATCTTATCCAGTTATTTTTCCATCACTGTATCACAAGCATCTAGAATAATTTTGAAGACATCGAAGAAACTCAATAGATATTCATTAAACACATTTATGTTAATGAATACAATAACACACACACACTTTCAGTGGAATAAGATGAAGTGTGCTGATGATACTTCAAATTTGTTTGTTCTGACCTGCTCTGATAAAGCTGTAGGGGACTCGGAATCCCTGAGCCTTCACAGTGTGACCCACCTCCTTCCTAGGAGAACTGATGACCCAGAGGATCCCTGACACCTCTGGGCCTCCCTGGACTGCAGGTGTAGCAGCAGAAGCAAAAATGGCCACTTAGGAAAGACCTGAATTTGGTTTTGACATTAGCCAGCATTACCAGTTGTGCTGTGTTTTAAGATGTGTTTGGCATCAGTCACTTGGGAAAACTTAAGGGCTCATTTTTCTGTCCTTTTTTAAGAAAGTCTACTATATCCTCAAGTGAAGCTCTGCTCAGATTTGTATTCCGTGTCACCAAATACAGGGTTTGTCACATTGAAGGGCTGGTTTCCACCACAGATGACTTGAGGGCTTCATTGGTTTGTGCTGTTATTCCATTCTTCTCACTGCTTTTTCCATAGCCTTCAACCCAGATGGAGCAACTTTTGGCTATCTCATTTTCCCTTCTTAATATGTGTTGTCTCTTTACTACAAAAACCATCACAGCTGTTCATATCAGTATCTCCCAGGGACACCCAAGGAGATTTGGAACTTGTCTCAAGTATTAATATGTCATCATCAGAGCAGTGATGATGAATGCAAAGCTGCTCCAGGACTTGTTGAAAAGACATCTCAGGGGAAGGCTCTGTCTTTAACTGCCAGCATCCTGTGGGCCACAAGTGATCACAGGAAACCCTGTGGAATATCCATGTCTAACGTGTACAGTGCCAAGCAAACAGGGTAGTCCAATAGCTGGACTGAGGGATGCGGAAGCCAGCCAGGTACTAGAAAACAGTGTTCCCTAACTTTGCTCAGCTCACTGCATGAAAAGAAAATTACATTACTTACACAGTAGATGAGGGGAAGTGGAAAGGGCTGACTACAGCCTGGAGCTCTGCTACTCCAGGACCCACCTGGTCCTACAGCAAACCTAGAAGTTCAAAGCACTCCCATGTGATACCTTCTTCTCTGAACATAAGTCTGTCAGGGCCCACATCCCTGGGTGAGGCTCATTCTCTTGATTTCAAGTTTCCTCAGGTCCTGCCTACAAAGGTCCCAGAGATCTCCCTTCTCTGAAGTCTTTCTCGTGCCTTTGTGTTTGGTCAAAGCAGTCTGTCAGGGGTAGAGAACTGAATCTCCAAAAGTATTAACTAAGAGACCTAGATTTCAATTCTAAGAACTCTGGAGAAATCAACTGGAAATGGCTGGGTCTTACAATTTCATGGTTTTATGTGGAGTCAGCTTGTTGCTGTTCAATTCAAGTGTTCCTGGAAGGGGTGACTCTCCTCCAGGGGTGACACAATGACCCAGGCTCTTTCCCTCATGTAGCTCTGCTCATGGAAGCACATGCTTCCCAAGGTGGCCCTGGGGACAGGCTCCAATCCACCCAGTCATCTTCAGGAGTGTGCCTCTGCCCTCAATTGCATTTTCTACTCTTTATTACAAGTTCCTCAAATAACGGTGTGCTTTCAACATTCCCCTTTTCCTGACTCTCAGTTTACGTCTCCAAATCTGAGAAGCGGTTATTCCTGCTCCTGGAGGCCTAATATCAATGATGGAAGCACTATATTGTAAATTGCCGAGCTAACAACAACAAAAAATCTCTTTATGTTAATGAGACATTAATGTAGCCTTAGCATACTATTTTGTTTTTATCTTCAATAAAAGTAATCAATAGTGCATTAAATTTCTTCCAATGATTATGATATTTCAGAAATACTGACAAGCAGTCATTATGGTGTTTATTCTGTAAAAACTGCAAAAATGCTCTTACTATACATTTTATAGGTACAATCCCCTTAATGTTTATCAATCTTTCCAAGTTTTTTTGTTCACCAGTAGTATTGGGAAATTATAGGTCTTCTACACTTGTCATTCATAAATGCAGACTTTCCATCACCCAAAGACAATGAGGTGATTTAATTAGAAAATGCCCAGAGTATTTGCTAATAGATAGAAATGTATAAAGGGCAAGCAGACCTTCAATAAATAGTCTTTCATTGGGGTAAAGACTACTCTGGGAGGTCTATAAATGATAAATGATGAAAGTAACAAGAAATTAAAAGGAACAAAACACTATCATAGGGCTTCCCTGGTGGCGCAGTGGTTGAGAGTCCGCCTGCCGATGCAGGGGACACGGGTTCATGCCCCGGTCCGCGAGGATCCCACATGCCGCGGAGAGGCTAGACCCATGAGCCATGGCTGCTGGGCCTGCACGTCCGGAGCCTGTGCTCCACAATGGAAGGGGCCACAACAGTGAGAGGCCCGCGTACCAAAAAAAAAACAAAACAACAACAACACTATCATAAAATATTGGATGTCAATAAGAAAGAAGGAAAGGAAGGAAGACTATTAATCTACTAGAGTGTCCCCCAAACACTTGACAGAGAATAGCATGACTAGCATGAGAATATAAACATTATTGGATATAAGACTTATAAAGTCAGAAAAACATAACCTAAATTCTTCAAATCCTTGTTTTTAATAAAGCAGTAATTTTATTACTGTTCAAGTTTGTGGCTTTTATAATGTCTTATCACACCAATACCTGAAAACTATTTGACTTTTGATTTACCTATTCTAATATTCAATTACTATTTCATTTAATTTCCTTTAAAAGACCATGGCAAAAATATGATGATTGAGCAAAGCTACATTCATTAAATTTATGAGAGAGAGAGAGATTTCCACCTTGAGATGTACCAGTAGTGTCTGTAGAGGGGAAATTTAAGATAAGAAATTTACAAGATTTGGGGACATGGCTTTGAATAATTTAAGGCAAGATTTTCAAGGTAGGCAACAGGTTGGATTTGGGAAAGTTTGCAAGATAGTAATTTAAGGCTTGGTGGACATAGTGAGTCAAATGTCCTGAGTATGTTTTGATGACAAACTATTATCCTAAAAGGACAGCTCTTTTCCCAGATGAGCAAAGTGTGTGCTTGAATAATTTGATTAACAAAAATTCCTAAAATTGTGGCATTATTTACTGGTTATCAGTTTGATGTTCCAAGATAAGAATTTCCTGCAGTAAATTGTTGCTATGTTGACAGGTGGTCTTAGTTTTCAGTCTCCATCCACGCTGGATGCTTGAGTAGCCTCAATTCAAAACTGCTTCTATGCAAACTTCAGCTGTCCTTTCATTCAGGACAATTTGATCAATTCTGAGAGATTTCCAATTTCCTGAGTTGAATTTCCCATGACATATTAGATGTCTCCTTTTGATAAACACCTTAGAAAAACAAATTTGGTTCTCCGGGCTAGTGACCCATACATTTCTTACAGAGTGGTTTGGATTTTCTTAAATGGTTCCCAATTTGTTTTTTTCTGATACTGTCATTATCATGGAGTGAGAGAGACTTCCAGTACACTTATACACAAACACATGTGTGTGTATTTCTAGTTTATATTGAAATGGTGCCTTTTCAAATTTACTCACTGGAGAATATATGCAATACCCCAAAACATAAAACTTTATAAATGGCTACTTGATTTGTTTGAAATAATTTGTGTTGTCAAAAAAAAAGGTGCTTTTGGCTATCTCATGAGAAAGTCCATGTGCTTTTTAGATTCCAACAAGGGTAAGATAAATCATGTATACTTATCTGGCTTCTGATATACTGCTTCAGAAAAAAAATGCCAAATATGTCTCCCCTTTCAATTCAAGTAATTTTCCTTTTGGATGTATGCCATTAAAAAAAAAGAAGGTAAGTAAAAACAGAATGCAGTTGATGAAGGCAGCAGATGATGCAAGCTACCAATTTGGAAGGCACGAGTGAAATCTAATTTTAAAATGTAAAATCAAAGCAGGAGCCAAGAAGAGAAAATCATTTTCATTTTTCTATATGCCCAGCAAGTTCATGACTGTGACTTTACTGAATATTTAATGTATCAATTTATTTACTATAGAGCAGCTACTGCACCTAAAGTTACAAAACATCCAGTAAGTATGTCAAGAAGACTTAGATGCAACTATGAGCATAAAACAAAGATGTACCATGAATACACTTCTCCCTGACTAGCCTGTTCTGAAACTTTAAACCGAACATCTAATGTTTAATTATAGATCTCTAATACTTGTTTGTAACACATAGGCAAATTAATATTCGTATAGATTAAAAAAATAAGATACTTTGCACTGGAAAACCTTATGAAGTCTTCTCAGATTAAAATTACTTCCATTTCATAAGCTCTTTGTTTTAGATTACCTTAGCATTTATATATTTGGGCTAAAGCCCCTATAAGATGCTTACTGATAAATTGGCTTAAAGTTACTTTCCCATCATTTCATACACCTATATTGTCTTTCTCTAATTAGGTTGAAAGATTCTCAAGAATTGGAATCATGTCTTCTGTTGCCCATTTTTCCTCTATACTGAGTATTATATGCCTATTTTTATAATTCATTCCTAAGGGACCAACATTTCCCTTAAAATCCTAAGAAAGTGAATTCATAGACTGAAATTCTATACTTTTCAAAAACATTCTAAATTCCTCACTGCCTTGTTATGGAGCAACTCTAGGTGTTCTGGCCACGCAAAAATTATCCCAAGTGAACATTGCAAATGCTGGTCCATGAGCATGTATACTTGTCCACCAAAATTTCATGCAGCCTGGCAAACGGAATAAAATAAGTAAGCTTTTGTTACTCTAAAATATGAAACATAAAGGGCTCTGCTTTCTTCCAAGATTATGTTCATTAAGTGCTGATCTTAGTAGCTACTGTCTGTTCTGACTGGTCAATTAGTAAAATCACAGTTAGTACAATATTTTGAATAAAACTTAGAGACTGAATTATATTTTATGTATTAAAAGTTCTTTCTTCCAGGAAATGGTAGAACTATTAGAGTTTATTTTCTCTTGTTTTTTCTTTAATATAGACTTAGTCAAAAAACCCCATTGACTACCCTTGGCTGGTCCTCTGTCTCTGAAGTACAAAAATCATTGTATAGGCCAAAGAAATCCAAACACCTGGAAACCGTATGAAACTCCTTATTTCACCTTCTTTGTAAGAGTAATGTGTTTAGTTTCCATCTTCCAAAATTTTATCACGTAATTCAGTCTTCATGCTTGCCTACAGTGTCCTAAAAGAAGGGAAACAACTTTTTGTAAAATCTTAAGTGACTACAATTTGACTTAACAATCAGGCCATAGAACAAGAATACTAAAAATAAAACTCTTGTCTGAAACTTTGCACTTTATGAACATTTTTTGCACACTACTTTAAAAGTGATATCAAAAGTTTGAAATAGTGAGAGATGCTGAAGTGTATGTTAATTTCTGCCTTCAGATATTCATGAGCGTAGCTATGCTGGTTTATTTAAGACAAAATATATTTTAGTTTCAGAGACTATAAATTTTAGAATCATAAAACCTTAAAGTTATCCAGCCTAGCCACATCAAATTTAGCCATGATGACTATATTTACTTCCCTGGCCATCTTTTTTCTGCTAAACTATGCATAATGCTAAAATATTCATCACCTCCCATGGCTTCCCATTGCTGCTATGGAGAGCACAGTGTTCTAAAAGTCTACTTAAAATTGAACCTGAGTCTTTGTCCATCAGCAACACCTTGATCTCCAGTTTATCTTTATAGCTACACAGACTGCATAGCTCTCTTCCACAAATGTAATAACATTTAAATATATGGAATATTATTAGGTCTTTCACTGAAAGTTAGTCTTTTAGAAAATCCTACTCCAAGAATTGCAAGCCCCTAGTCCAAAGTTTCTTTCTTTGTTTCCTAAATCCCCAAGCTGTGGAATATACTCTTTTGGAGTTGTTTAAACTGTCCATTTTCCTTGCAAACTTCCAAACTGCAGACTTGTTTATTCTTAGGCTAAATACTTCTGAAAAGTGAGACTGGATCACTTACCTTGCCTCCTACATCACATTCTTGTGTTCTTGTTCCTTTTATCTCATGACCAACCCAACTGCCTGTGATACATAAAACCTCTGCTGACTACTATGAGGTAGGGGAGTCTCACTAACAGGAATGCTTCAAACACTGTAGTTTTTTGTTTTATTTTGTTTTTGTTTCATTTTATTTTATTTTATCCCAGCTTTATTGAGCTATGTTTGACAAATAACATTGTGTAAGTTTAAAGTGTACAGTACAACACATTGATCTGATGCATTTCTATAAACCCTTTAGTTTTTTTTTTTTTTTTCCTTCAATTATGGATCTCCATTTTCTCCTACTATCCCTACTGGGACATCACCCATTTCTAGATACAATGATACCAGGGAAGGAAAGGTTATAATTGTCCCTTGGTATCTGCAGGGGATTTGTTCCCAGAACTTCCACAGATACCAAAATCCACAGAGCTCAGTTTCCTTACATAAAATGGTGTCTATTTACATGTAATTTATGTATATTCTCCAGTATACTTTAAATTATCTCTAGATTACATACAATATCTAATACAATGTAAATGCTACATAAATAGTTGCCAGCCAGTGCGTGACAAAATTAAGTTTTGCTTTCCGAAACTTTCTGGAATGTGTTTTTAGGTAATTTTGATCCATGGTTGATTGAATCTGCAGACACCAAGCTTGTGGATACACAGGGTCAACTGTATGTTATCTTAACTAGAGAATTTCTATCTAAAGGCATGTGTTTAACAGAAAGTCTGTTTATTTGCTGATCTTATCCCTATTTCTTTATATCCTACTTGAATAGATGGTATTTTTAGGGGAAAATTATCTGTAGATCGTGAAGATTTTCATTGACTTGTTTCTCCTTTGTCCAATTTGTAGAAATGCTCTTCATTTCTAAACCCCAAATTCTCAGTGTATGTGTGATAGTTAATTTTGTGTCCACTTGGCCAGGCTATGGTGCCCAGTTGTTAATCAAATACCAGTCTAGACACTGCTTTGAAGGTAATATTTACTGCAATTTACATTTAAATCTGCAGACTAAGTAAAGCATATCATTCTCCATAGTGAGCTTCATCCAATCAGTTGAAAGCCTTAAGAGTAAAGACTGAGGTTTCCTGAAGAAAAAGGAATTGTCTTCAAGATTGCAACATAGAAACTCTCCCTGATTTTCTAGCCAGGCAGGAATATATACAGAGAGAGAGATAAAGATAAAAATAGAGATGTATATCTCTCTTTCTATATATATATAGATATTTGGTTCTGTTTCCCTGGAGAACTCTGACAAATACACTGTGTATTTATTTTGATGTATATGTGTGTACAAAAAATAGCTAGCTAGATAGATAGAACATGCTGTAAAGATATGCACAATACAGCATTTAAAAATACAAGAAAGTATGGGCCAAAAAAGCACACACAATACTTCCTGTTTCCAAACTTCTCAGCCTATCAGTTCCCATTCCTAGGTTAACTATTATTACCAGTTGCCTATGGCTCTTTTCAGAGATAGTCTTTGGATGTATAATCATGTACATGCTCTTATTTCCACATAATAATACATTTTACAGACTGTTTTACACCTTGCTTTTCCTCTTAAAAATATTTCGTGAAGATGTTTCCATATAAGTACACACAGAATGATCTCATCCTTTTTCATGATTTTTTATCATAATTTTAACTATTTCCTATTGAAATAGCATGTTTATAATTCATGACTTTGTCAGAAAATGCTGAAATCATATTCCAAATACTCTTTTAGTGAAAGTAACTGTTGATCTTTATAATATAATACTAGATGTGGAATTTCTACATCAAAGATTTATGTCTTTTTTTTATATTTGTGAAATAATGCTATGTTGCATTTTTATATGATTAATACATCCTGGTACCATTTCAATATTTAAATAACATGTATCACTCTATGGTATTTGTGGTCCTCTACCTGTATAAGATACTTTCTACCCTGATTAAACAATTCATTTGGATGTTCATGATTTCTGATATTGCCATAATTTCCAACTTGCTACTAATGTACTGAATCATTGAAAAACTTTTAAAGCAATAAGTGGGCTATTTGGGAATGGACTATTAATGTTACCCATGAGAGGTTATTGGAAGTAGAACGGCAGCAATAGCTGTGCTATTGTAAAGCTCAGGGACAGGATTAGAGATGTAAATAAACAGATAACTTGTGAATATGTCAGAATAGGTGAGAATCTTAGTGAAAATATTTTGAACTATTAGACAAATCAAACCTGAGATGTCAAAAAGTGATTGCAAGAAAAAAGATAGCTGTTTTTTTTGTTTTGTTTCTGTTTTTTTTTTTTTTGCGTTACGCGGGCCTCTCACTGTTGTGGCCTCTCCCGTTGCGGAGCACTGGCTCCGGACGCGCAGGCTCAGTGGCCATGGATCACGGGCCCAACCGCTCCGTGGCATCTGGGATCTTCCCAGACCGGGACACGAACCCGTGTCCCCTGCATCGGCAGGCGGACTCTCAACCACTGCACCACCAGGGAAGCCCAAGATAGCTGTTTTTTAAGAATAGATTAGTTTTGTGCTTTGATATCCACAAAATCCTAAGAGGAGGAGAAAGACAAGTGTTTGATTTTGTTTTTGTTTCAGCACTAACCATTCTCCCATGTCTCTTCTCCTGTCTCTATTCTCTTGGTAACCAGAGATTCTGTCAATTCTTCTGCCTCTAAGAAGTTTCTTACATTTTGTCAAGTGGTAGTGAGAGAGACCACTGTACTTGTACTGACAGTGACTATACTTCATGGCAATTTTACTTCACACGTTGTGCATTCATCCAAGATGAAATGCTGGTAGTAGTTATCAGACACTTTAGCCAAGAGAACAGACCATGAGGTGAAGAAAGGACAGGAAAACCAAGTTCTTTTGTGAATTTCTTCCTCAAACTTTGCCTTCAATCCACCAATGGCCCAGTTAATTTTATTTCCTAAATATCTCTCTAATCTATCCAGTTTTTTTTTTTTATTTTCACTCCCTTCCATATTCAGCCTAACAGCTATCATCTCTCTTTCTCCTCACTAACTTATCTCCCTAAGTCCATACTGACCACCCTTCTACCTAAAACCCTCTGGTGATCTCCCTGTACCCTTAGAATAGAGACTAAACTCTTAAATGTGATCTACAGGACTGAATAACTTTATAACTAGATTGTTATAAGATGTTAACTGCATGTCCCAGAGCAACAACTAAGAAAATAACTCAAAAAAAGAACATATAAAAACACTATTTAATGATAAATAACCCAATTAAAAACAGGAAAATCATCTGAATAGATGTTTCTCTAAAAAAGTATACAAATGACCAATAAGTACATGAAATGATATTAACATCATTAATCATTAAGAAAATACAAATCAAAACAATGAGTTAACACTTCATACCTACTAGGATGGGCTATAATAAAAAAAACGTCGCCAATAGTAACTGTTTGAAAGAATATAAAGAAATTGGAACCATTGTACATTGCTAATGGAAATGTAAAATTGTATAGTAACTTGGGAAAAGGTTTGGTAGTTCCTCAAAAAATTACGTATAGGGGTACCATGTGATCCAACTATCCTACTCCTAGTTATATACTCCCCAAAATCAAAAACATATGTTCAAACAAAAATTTGTACACAAATGTTCACAGCAGCATTAGTTATAAGAGCCAAAAAATGGAAATAATGCAAATGTCCATCACCTAGTGAAAGGGGTAAACAAAAAGTGGTATGTCCATACAATGGAATATTATTTAGATTAATGAAATATTATTTAGATTCATAAAAAAATAAAGTATTGATATATTCATGCTACAACATGGACAAACCTTGAAAACATTATGCTGAATGAAAGAAGTCAGACACAATGGCTCCATATTATATGACTCCATTTACATGATATGTCTAGCATAAACAAACCCATTAAAACAAAGCAGATTACAGGAGAGGGGAAAGGGGATAGAGAATGACTGGTAATGGATATTGACAGAGTTCTTTAAGGGGTGATAAAAATGTTCTGGAATTAGATAATGGTGACAGTTGCACAATCTTCTGAATATACTAAAAAAACAACCAAACGAACAAAAAAGCACTAAATTGTACACTCCCAAAGTGTAAATTTCACGTTTACTAGATCTCAAATAAAACTAATTTTAAAAGTATATAGTATACCTCAGCTTTATAGCATTTTCCAGAGTTGTATATTTATCTTTGGTTTGTAACCATTTTAAAGTACCTTCTCTACAAGACTATATGATGGTGGAAAGACAGCCTCTTCAACAAATAGTGCTGGGAAAACTGGACAGCTGCATGTAAAAAAGTGAAATTAGATCATTCTTTAACACCATACACAAAAATAAGCTCAAAATGTATTAAAGACCTAAATGTGAGACCAGACACTATAAAACTCCTAGAGGAAAACATAGGCAGAACCCTCTCTGACATAAATTGTGGCAATATCTTTTTCTATCCGTCTCCCAGAATAATGGAAATAAAAACAAAAGTAAACAAATGGGACCTAATTAAACTCAAAAGCTTTTGCACAGCAAAGGAAACCATAAACAAAACAAAAAGACAACCCACAGATTGGGAGAAAATATTTGAAAATGAGGTGACCGACAAGGGATTAGTATCCAAAATCTACAAACAGTTTATGCAGCTTAATATAATCAAAACAAACAACCCAATCAAAAAATGGGCAGAAGACTTAATATACATTTTTCCAAGGAAGACATATGGATGACCAAGAGGCACATGAAAAGATGTTCAACATCGTTAATGATGAGAGAAAGGCAAATCAAAACTACAATTAGATATCCCCTCACACCAGTCAAAATGGCTATCATCAAAAAATCCACAAACAATAAATGCTGGAGAGGGTGTGGAGAGAAGGGAACCCTCCTACACTGTTGATGGGAATGTAAATTGGTACAGCCACTATGGAGAACAGTATGGAGGTTCCTTAAAAAACTAAAAATAGAGCTACCATATGATCCTGCAATCCCACTCCTGGGCATATACCCTGAGAAAAACATGATCTGAAAGGATCCATGCACCCCAATGTTCACTGCAGCACTGTCTACAATAGCCAAGACATGGAAGCAACCTAAATGTACATCAACGGAGGAATGGATACAGAAGATGTGGTATATATATACAATGAACTATTAGCCATAAAAAAGAAAAATAATGTCATTTGCAGCAACATGGATGGACTTAAAGACTGTCATACCGAGTGAAGTAAGTCAGAGAAAGAGAAATATCATATGATATCGCTTATATGAGGAATCTAAAAAGAAATGATACAAATGAACGTATTTACAAAACAGAAACGGACTCACAGACTTAGAGAACGAACTTATGGTACCAGAGAGAAGGGTGGAGGGAAGGGATAGTTAGGGAGTTTGGGACTGACATGTACACACTGCTATATTTAAAAAGGGTAACCAACAAGGACCTACTGTATAGCACAGGGAAAACTGCTCAATGTTATGTGGCAACCTGGATGGGAGGAGAATCTGAGGGAGAATGGATACATGTATATGTATGGCTGAATCGCTTTGCTGTGCACCTGAAACTATCACAACATTGTTAATCGTCTATACTACAATATAAAATAAAAAGTTAAAAAAGAAAGATATTGAATGTAGTTCCTTTGTTATACAATAGTTCCTTGTTGTTTATCTATCTTGTATATTAAATAAACTTTTAATTAATAGAATCTTACAGAAATCACAGCTTGTATGGACTGTATGTAAGAGGAAAAAATAAATTTACTTTTAAAAACCTTAAAAAATAATTAATTAAATAAAATACCTTTTCTCTTACTAGACTATAAACTTCTTGAATGCAGAAACCTCATCTGTTTTGTATGTCTTAGATAACCAATGTCTAACACAATGCTTACCTCATAGTGAGTGCTAAATAAATAATAGTTGCATTAATAAATATAACTGTTCATAGCAAATAAAGCTGATATGGCCCCAAATGATGTCTGGCAAATTGATGAAGGGCAAGAGGACTATATGTTCAAGTTATAGTATATAAGATTTGCTTATGTCAATCAAGTAGTACAATGTCTTTCCATCTCCCCACCTGATGTCAACCTATTGAATAAGAATCAGCAATTCTCTTTAACATACAAGAGATAATTTTACATCATTTTACTTGACCAAATAGAATTAAGATACATAATCACAAGCTTCTGAAATGGATATTCTTTTCAAGAAGAAAACAGAGTCTGAGAGTTATTAATAAACAACTTTAATGGAAGTAGAATGAATATAATAAATGCAAAAGAAGCAAAATTATATCATATCTTTTATACTTGAAACATGAAAATATAAATAAAAAGATATGCCTAAAACAAATTGCAAATATGAGTGTCTTGTTTAATTGTTAGTTTGCATATGCTGGGAGAAAACATATGCTATTTGTATTTTTAGAAAAAGCAAATGTAATATGTACATTGGCATTATTTTGTAAGCTGGAAACTTATCCTTCCATGTTACTTAGAAGATCCTGATATGATCTGAAAAATTATACAAGAAGAGAGTTCCTGAAGATTGATTGGGAAAAGAGTCATCATGGAAAGTAAAAATGTGAATCTGCTTACCACCAAGTTATGAACTCAGTGAAGCTGTCTAAACTAGAGTGAAAAAAGAAAAACATATCAAGAAAAGAATCAACACTTCTTCATTTTCCTTAGGCTGCCTCCTTTTCCCTCTGCATATTCTAGGAATATTCTGCAGGTGCAAACTGAACTTCAGGAAAAGCAAAAGAACCTAAGACAGAAAAAGATAGTCTAGGTACAAGAAATGTGTCTGTACCTGCAAAGGAGAAGGCCCTTACTGGACTCCCAGAGGTTTCTATGACAAGTTTCTAAGCCTTGGAACACAGATAATGCTAGTTAGGACATTTCCCACACCTGCAGCCATTGCAGTAAGCAAAAGACACTCAAAAGACACAGCATTCTTCTTCATTGATGAACTTCTAGGCAATCCCAGAACAAGTGCTCATCCCCACCCCCAAATCTGTGAAGGTTAATGTAGACTCTTCCCCAAAGGAATTGATGAAAAAAAGATTCTGGATTCTCGGTATTAAGAGTAGTGGGGCTGAGGAACAGGGTTGTCAAACATCTAGGGTCACATGTTTTTCTGACTTTTTAAAAGAATTTTAAACAAAGAATTTCAAAGAGCAATATAGTATAACAATAAGACGAGAAGACATTTGACATCACTAAAAATATGATTTCCCAGTTTCATGCAGCGTGCATCCACTTTTATTATGACATTTTGTAGCCAGCTTTACATAATTTTGTCAAACCTATGGGGGAGGAAAATAACGCTGCCTGGTTCTGCATGGTCTTTATGTCTCACATGTTAAAAGGTTGGGAAATTCATAAACTAGTCATTTTTAGCAGTTACAGCATGTAGTTTATACATAATAAAGAACAAGACAGCCTCCATCTTCAGAGGGTTTTCAGTCTAGTACCCTAGAATATATGCATCAAAAAATAGGGCATTGACATCATTAGTAACAAGTTATGTTGATAGTATACACCCTTAATAGGATGTAATGAAAAAGGTACTTCAACCCCTGTGTTCCCCCTCCCAAAAATCTCCTTAAAACTGTCAAGGCTGTCAGAAACAAAGAAAGTCTGAGGAACTTTTATAGCCAAGAGGAGCCTAAAGAGACCTGACAGCTAAATGTCATGTGGTGTCCTGGATAGAATCCTGGAACAGAAAAAGACATTCAGTAAAAACTAAGGTAATCAGAATAAAGCATGTACTTTAGTTAATAATAGTGTATCAATACCAGTTCATTAGTTGAAATGTAACCTAAGACATTAACAAAAGGGGAAACTGGGCATGAGGTATATGGGAATCCTGTACTATCTTCAAAACTTTTCTGTAAATCTAAAACCAGTCTAAAATAAAAAGTTATAAACATAAGTCAAAGGAACATACACATTCTTCAGGAAAAAAAATCAAACCCATAAACCTGTGCAGCTTATAGTTTAAACTTGTGTTAACCAGTTATTAGCTGGGGTTACTGTTACTTGAAATTCATCTTTTAAATTGGCTCTATTAATAAACCCACTTTTTGTGAGGCATACGGTATTCTCCCGAGATTTCTCAACAGTCCCAAGCAGCTTAAGTACATACATTCATTTAGAGCCGTAAGAATCCTCTTCTTAATGAATTGTTGATCTTATTTTGTTTTCAATCCTGTGATTATTTACTTCTCTTCTTTCTGCTAAAGAATTCACATATTCCTCTCGTGCACACATACCACTAAAATCTGGAAGTCATAGATCTTCCCCCAACCCAAAAGCTCAGCAGCTGCTGGAGAGTGAGGCTTGGATAAAAACAGATTGGTTTGGGGTTTATTTATTTGAATACTTTCAATAGAGGAACCCTTGGAGTAAATGCCTATGGCACTGTATTCACAATGTTTACATATTTCTAAGCAACACTGAAGGTATACAAATGATCTCTTTGTACTCTCTGGGTACAGAAGATCATTAAAGTTTTATGTCAGTGAACCAGTATAACTTCAATGTCAAGTTTGCTTTCAAAGACTTAAATTACTATAAGGACCAGACTAAGCATGGGCTCAGTACCTTTCCTATAACATACCACCACCAACAACACACTACTAAACAGAATGCGGGAAGAAGAACCCCTCAGAAGTGTTTAACTGAAAAGACTTTAATAAGGAGACTATTTAGAGGTTTGAGAATGAAAAATGGAGACAGCAACAGTCGGGGACTGGAAAAAAAAGGAATGTCATTGCCACCCTAGGCCTGAAGGGGCCAGGGAAAGAGGCAGTGGTCAGATCTAGGTACTGTCAGTGACATCAGGGCCTTCCAGAATCCTATTCAGAAGAGGGATGGAGGAGAAGCACCTTGCTCCCTCTCTCCTTCTATCACACACTTTTCAGCAAGTGCTTCCTGATCTCGGGTGGCCTTGGCCTGCAGCAGCTTGAAGCACGATTTTGATTCCCCGCTAGAGATTGAAGTCAGGCCGTGGCAGTGAGGGCACTGAATCCTAGCCACTAGACCAGTGGCCAGTAACAAGACCCCTGGCCCTTCGGCTTTGCAGAAATGAATTCCCACAAAGACGGAAAGCAGTGTGACAAGTGTTTATTAGCAGGAAAAAGAGTACGTGTGGATAGACACATGGGAGGACTCAGAGAGAGAGTCGCACCCTCGTGGTAGTTTAAATCAGGGGTCCCCAATCTGCGGGCCGTGGCCCGGTATCGGCCCTCGGCCCGTTAGGAACCGGGCTGCACAGCAGAAGGCGAGCGGCCGGCGAGCGAGTGAAGCTTCATCTGCCGCTCCCCATCGCTCGCAGTACTGCCTGAAACATCCCCCCGCTCCCCCATCCCCCCACCCCCCGTCCATGGAAAAGTTGTCTTCCATAAACCCGGTCCCCGGTGCCAAAAACGTTGGGTACTGTTATTTTAAATCACTTATATGGGGCATTTCTTCCAGTTTTCCTTTGGCCAATCATCTTTCTCTGCCTGGTTCTGAGTCCATATTTGGTTTATCTCAGTATCCTCCCATGTGTGCGGGCACATCTCTTAGCCAAGATGGGTTCTAGCAAAGAGGCCTATGGGTAGGTTGACATTACTCCCTTTTTGACCTGCAAGGAACTTTTGTGCACATGCATAGTCGGGAAGTTCTCCTTGACCCCGAGAATGAGAAATATGTGGTCTCTATTTTTTATCTGGGCAGGGCTCACCCTCTCCTGTTATCTTCATCTTGGAGAATCTGTCCACAGGGGAAAAACTCCAGCTGCTCAGCCTGGGGCCCATGTGTCTCCTGCCTCACTTCTCACTGGCCAAGTCCAAATGGAAACCAGCAAGAGAGACCCTACATGAATCTGCAGCATAGAGCAGGAGAAAAGCAGAGAATGGAAAAGAACCAGCCAGCACGTGACCTCACTGTAAACTACACCAAAAGCACTGGGCTGCATCAAGCTTTACTCAAAATTGCCAGCCCCTTTTCTTAAGACTGTACCTCTTCTCTCACCATCCATCCAACCATTACATTATCATCGGGAAAATTTAACTTTCCATTCTCTGCTTGCCTCAAGGCCTCCAGTGATTTCTGTACCACCAGAGACTGATTATTGAGTAGTTCTACGATGGGCCATCTTCCAGGTCCTTTTCTTCTACAGTAAAGAAATAGCTGCACTAACTTCCTTGCTGCACTTTAGACTCTGGGAAAAGAGTAATAAAATGGGAAATAACTATTATGCCACTCATCCCCATCCCTTGGAAGGTATAAGGCTGCTAGTAATTTTAGTTTTAAATACTTTTCTGGCATTATACTGTCTAGTGGAGCAAATTGAGCAGAAACATGAGGAGGAGATATCTGTGCAGATGTACTCTGAAGCTAACAATTGATGAGCCATTGTTTGGTATTTTTAGTTAAAAAAAAAATAAAATAGGGACTTCCCTGGTGGCACAGTGGTTAAGAATCCGCCTGCCAATGCAGAGGACATGGGTGTGAGCCCTGGCCCGGGAGGATCCCACATGCTGCAGAGCAACTAAGCTTGTGCACCACAACTACTGAGCCTGTGCTCTAGAGCCTGTGAGCCACACCTACTGAGCCCGTGTGCCACACTACTGAAGCCTGTGTGCCCAGAGCCCGTGCTCCACAACAACAGAAGCCAATGCAATGAGAAGCCTGTGCACCACAACGAAGAGTAGCCCCCGCTCGCCACAACTAGAGAAAGTCCACGTGCAGCAATAGAGACCCAATGAAGCCAAAAATATATTAATCAATTTAAAAAAATAGATTAATGAAAAGTGAACATCCACTATACAGAATTTCAATGAACTGAATGAGCAAATCGACCTCCCTCGCATCAAAAGGTGCTTATTACTTGGTGTCCCTATTTCAACTGAGAAAGTTTAAAGAGTGGTAGTACATTACATACTACAGTGTGGTTGATAGCTCCTTTTTTTTTTTTTTTTTTTTTTAAATGGGAGTGTTCCTTTGGGCAATGCTAATTGCTAGAACAAAGAGAAGTCTATTTTCCACTTACATAATAGTTACTTGCCCATGGATGAATTCTTTTAGGTGGAGTTTAGGGACCCAGATTCTTTCCCTTTCATGGCTTTGCTATCCCTTAGGGCCCTTTGTCATCTGCATCTAAGCAATAAAAGGAAAAATAGCTCCTTTGTGGTTGGAAGCATACCTTCTTCCTAGAAGCACTGGCATGAAACTGGCACCATCTCTTCTACACACATTCCATTGGCTGGAACTCAGTCACATGACCACATCTAACTTTAGAAACCAGGAAATGGCTGGCTGTGTGCCCAAGAAGAGGAAATACATATTTGTGACTAGCTCTATCACTTGAGAGTCACAAAAATGAATACTTAAATATTAAAAATTGTCTAGACAACCATTTACACTTTTGATGCTTAAAGTTAATATTATTGCATAATTAAATATTACAAGATAGAGTAAGCCTTTATGCATGTCAATTTAAAATGTTCATCTTTAGTATAAACACTAATAATAATATGCCTTTAAATTTCAAGGAAGCAATGGGGCAAAATATTCTATCACGTGTTACCTTACCATTTAAATTTCTATCACGTGTTACCTTACCATTTAAATTTCTCAAAGGAAAGGTAGGTATGAAGAAATATCTACAATTACTATAGTAAATAGAGTAAAACATAAAGAACAATACTTTTATTTCTATCTAGATAGAATAGGTTATTCTCTTAGTGCTTCAGAAAACTTGAATAAGATTTTCCCTGATTATTAATGAAATATTTTCAATCATTTAATTGGGAATAAACACATTTCTGTGAGAAAAAGAAAATATTGATATTGTCAAGTGCTCTAGAGTTAAAGATTAGTAACTAATTAATTATTTTTTACACTTGCTCTGCTTCTTATTTAAATAGGAATCATCTGTAAGCCAACACAAAATTCATTTAAGTTATGGGTTTTCTTTTCAGTCATTTAATCAGTTTCTACACTGCTTTTCTAAGTTAAGCATTTCGCTATTTGAAGATGATAGATGTCTTATTAACAAGATAACCAAAGACTTACAGTCTAGCATTGTTAATGTACTTTTACTGTGTACTCATTCAATCCACAAAACAACCCTACAGAATAGGTGTTATTACCCCCATTTTACAGTAAGAATGTTTAGACTCAGAGAGAGGGTTGTCTTAAGCAACTTGTCCAAGGTCTTATGGTTTGTAATGGTAGAGTTGGGACTCGAACCCAGGTCCCTGGTCAATCCTTACAGTGCATGTGACTACAATTGCATTCCATTTGAAATGAGCTATTTCTGAAAATTCAGTGCACAGTAAGACTGTTTTCCACGGTTTAGTTTACCTTGTCTAATTTTAAATGTATATTTCTTATTGTAATGTTCAAAAATTATGTTCATTATATAAGTAGTCTGATTTCTAATAATACTATATGTTTTCCTAGCAGGGAAGCATTGTTTTTTTCTTTAAAGTGGTTGCTGGCCTTTTTAATAATGAGTAAACAGTGCCATCTTCTGTCTATGTTCTCAACAGCAATTGAAATAAAATCTTGAAAGACTAGGTTAATCTAGCTCAATGACAGGAAGCAAGGAATCTGGAGACTTTACAATCTCGGCAATATGTATTACATCTTTGAACACATGCAAAGAGGCTAATTGTTTGAAAGTCTTCTCAGGGCAGATTCACGTTAAAAACAGTTCCGTGTGATTAATTTTCTGAAGCTTATGAATATCCATTCAAACAATGGAAAGAAGAGGAAGAAGGCAGGAGGGAGACAAGTGGCAATGATAGAAACAGGGGTCAAGTGGTTGTAATGATTTGGGATTAATTTAGTCAAGGGAATAAAATAAGCAATTATCTTATTTCCTCTACCATTTGTTTACACATTCCCCTCAATATCCACCTTTAGAGAAACATGCCTTGACCTTGGCAAGTGCCTTTTGTCTAAAAAGAAAAGGAAAAATGAAATGAAATGAAATGATATGCAAAGCCCTTAAGATGAAATATCAGAAAAAAAGTATTCCTCTCTCTGCATGTGAAGCACAGTAATCGAAACTGGAACAGATGGAACAACTTACATAAATGTGAAAATCTTATAGGGTTGAACATTCACCCAAGAAAATATGTTTTGTTTGCAAATCTATGCTATTTTGGAAAATGTTTTTAGTCGCACCATACTTACTAGCCACAAAAGAAAAACAAAACAAAACAAAACAAAAAAAAAGAAACAAGAAAAAACTCAGTTACATTTTTATTAAGGCTTATATTAGTTCATTTAAATAGTTATTCTCACAATGTTTTACTTTCATGAATCTAGACTAGGTTTAAGCTTTATAAGTAATAGTCACTTTCAGAAATATTTGTGAAGTTAATCATATGAACTGCACACAATACAATTGTCTTTTAAGGAATATGAAGAGATGGTGGGAACCCCAAGGGGAAGTAACTAATGTTGCTGAAGTTCTCTTAGTCAGGGAGCTCCAGACAGTGGCAAATCAAGGACATGAATGAAATGTATCTTGAATCCATGTCTGAAAACTGGCTTTGTGAGGATGCTGCCCCCTACAATCATTTTGCATACTCAGAAGCAAAGCAGGGACAGCCACCATGTGCAGGTAAAATATGATGTGTAACTGGAAATTTTTTCACTTTGCACCAGGGAAAACAGTTGCTTGATTTTGGGCAAATAATTCCAATCTATTTCTTGGTGTTCATCTGCTTTTTTCAGCCTTTTACTAAAATAATGTAAAGTGAGTTTTCTTATTGTATATTGGGCTAATTTTCATTCTATCGAGTTGTTCCAAAGATTCTCCAAATCCCCAAACATCTCAACTTATTTTAGTTTAAATTTTATGTGATGTTGTAGAGTGTTCAATGCTGGATAGAGGTGGTTGGACTTGGGCTTTTACAGAATTAATAAGACAATATAATATGTCTCCAAGAAGGCTGGGTATCTAAGGGTAGAAAGGTTACCAGATTTCAAAAGAATTTTCCATCCATATCTGAGTACTCCGTGTGAAGACCCTTAACCTGCTACTAGTGTCTCGTAATATCTCATTCTATTCCATGTTAGCCAGAGGTATCATATTTTGATTTTATAATATTATACACATTTTAGAAAGCCTAGAATCCCATATTAATTTGTCAGTTAACACAAGAAACTTACCTGCCTGGATTGGCATATCTATTTCTAGAGATTCATTGATGTAAGTATTTCATTATTTCTGTTTGTAGGACAGTCATTATGCAACACCATAGATATGACATGTTGACATACAAAGTGATTACACTGACCTGAATGTTCATTTTCCATGTTAAAAAAACTATCATTCTCTCTATAATTATTTTTCTTTCAAATGAAGTCATTCCCTCAGTATACCTAATGCAAATCATTATGGGAATATCAACTCCGTTGCCTCTCTGGTTGTATATAGGTAAGCACTAGTCTTCTGGGCAAGAGTGAGGACAAGGGGATCAAGGTGAGCTATGAGGGCTGCACTGCCACCAGCGCTCCAAACTCCCTAGACCAGATGCCCAGGAGAAGGAAATTCTACCATTTAGTAATTGATCATTACTCCCAGGCCATGGTGCTGGGAGACAGAAGAAACCAAGGGAACATGCAACAACATGATTGATAATTTAACCAACTTGAGTGTGAGCCACGGAGAGAAACATTCGGCTTTCAAACACACAGCAACCTCTCTATATATAAGTCAAGTTTTCTCTCTCATGAGCTCATCTTGTTCATGGCACTGGCCTGTCCAGACACACTCCTCAGGGCTTTCTCCAAATGGCAGCTCATTAAGTCACTTTGGCATGCCCTCTGCCTACTGCTTATTCTATTTACATTTATTTTTCTTGTTTACCATAATCACCTTAAGGTGAGGGCCCCACCACTAGAGAAACTGGGAGCACTATTGGCACAGCTCCAGTCTTTGGTGACTCTATAGCTTTGTTATGTTAATTTCCCTTGTGTTCTTAACTTTTCTCCCTCTGGTGGTCAAAAGAATGAGAATGAAAATTTTCCATAATTCTGCTTGTATTTTCCTCTCTCTCTCTCTCTCTATCTCAACCTCTCCCTCTTTCTCTTTTCCCTTTCTCTCTCCCCCTTGGTACATCTCTTTCTCTTCGTTATATCAATAGCTGACATAATTTCTCCTAAGTTTTCTAATTAACTAAACTCATTTTATTTCTACTTAACCCTGATGACTTTTCCTCTTCCTACAAAATATATTCACCCTCAAACACATACAGCCCATTTAAATGTTGACTCTATCACTTGTAGTGTTATGGATTTTTTTAAACTTCTAAAGTATTCTTCCTCACTGAAGTCTGCGAAAAGTTCAAGGTAATAACATAAGAACAAAAGAAGTATCGCTAATACCTAATAAGAAACAGCTGAATAGACAAATGTGTCAAAAGAGAGATAAGAGATATGGTGGATCATAAGTATACATAGTTTTGAACCTTTCTTATGTATCTTCACATTTTCCTTATTTATCTCACTTTGACTAGGTATTTAAGGACAAAGTTCCCTCACCTTCAAGCTGCCTTGCAGTCTTTCTCAGGCCAACAAACAGTGACTCATCTCAATCCACTTATTTACAGTTTTCTAAATGAGATGATGATTGCTTGCATATGCTAAAAACTCTATTAGGTGATGATATATACATATAATCCTATCAACAGCCTGTGAAATATTAAAATGTTTCTTTATTAATAAATAAAGAGATACTCCAGTCCATTATAGTCCAGAGGTCAAGCTACTTTCCCACTTTCTTGCAAAGTAAATGTGGCATGTTTGAGATTCAAGACCATGTATATTAGCCTGACTTTTATATTCTTTGTGTACCTTAAAATGATTTGAGGGAAATGTATTAATTTTCCTTTTCAATAAACTTTTTCTTTATTCTTTTTCTTCAATAAACATTACTAATCTAAGAACACTTGCAATCATTCTACAGAAATCAATAGCTTGCAGTTTCCATTAGTCCCTGCACTGACCAGGGTTTTAAAGTAATGAATTCAGAATTTATTTCAATTACATAGTCTTGATACAAATGTTGGTAGAAGCAACCCAGTGGCTCACAGAAAACATAATAATAACCAGGTTTAACATTCACCTGTCTTTTTTTTCTGATTTATCATAGAATACCTATATCCAATTAATTTGATGTATATAAAATTGAATTATTATCTCATGTATTTTTACAGCTAAGTTTGTATTTGTGTATGTATTAATTTATGAAGGCTGCCAGTCTGGGTGACTTAAACAACACAAATTTATTTTCTCACAATTCTGGAGGTTGAAAGTCCAAAACCAAGGTGCCAGAAATGCTGGTTTCTCCTGAGGAATCTTCTTGGCTTTCATATAACCACCCTTTTGCTGGATCTCTCTACACACATGCCCCTGGTGTCTCTTTGTGTGTCCTAATCTCCTCTTTTTGTAGTTATCAGTCAGATTGGATTAAGGTCCTCTCATATGATCTCATTTAACCTTAGTTATCTCTTTTGAGGTTCTATTTCAAATACAGCCACATCCTGAGGTAGTGGGATATTAATTGTGTGGAGACACAATTCAGCCCCTACCTATTTATATAATTGGAACATTATAGCATAGAGTATTAAATTTCTATTTATGCAAATAAAAAAATAAAGATGTCTCTGGAGTCCTTGAAAGAGTTCAAAGGAGATAAAACTTGGTTTGTATCTTAAACAGTCAGTCAGGTTTGGAGTAGACAATAGAAGATTGACCTGTCTCAGGTCAGGGAATATTTCAAGTACAAAAGTAACACAAATGGAATATGAGAGACACGGTTCCTATGACAATGAACAAAAGTGTTCAGAAGCCAGGAAGGCTGGAATTAGGATGGCAGGGAAAAGACCTTGGCAATTACATGTGCATCAAGTGATAAACTTAATACTTTGGAGTTTTAGTCAAGGAGAAATGATCACTGGATTTAGCAAAATACTTCAGGAGAGTTTGGTAAACTAGAGAAATATAGCCCAAATGATAAAGGGAATACTTGTAAGAACTAAGAATAATCACTTCAAAATAAAATTGGTTGAAACTAAGTGAAGAAAGTTGAACAATAGTAGCAGCAGCAACCATCAAAACCTATTGAGAAGGTGTCACCATCAGCTCCTTAGAATACTTAAGAATGTGATGTTCAGCAAAGGGTAGGGAGAGGTGGTGGAGAAAGCCTTCTAGTAAAGAGTGTCAGACCTCACACCTGTCAGAAAGGCTGTTATCAAAAAGACAAGAAATAACACATGTTGGCAAGGATGTGGAGAAAAAGGTACCCTCGTGAACTGGTGGGAATGCAAATTGCTGCAGCCACTATGGAAAACAAAATTAAGATTCCTCAAAAACTTAAAAATATAATTAGCATATGATCCAACAATTCTACTTCTGGGTATTTATCCAAAGGGAAAAAACAAAACAAAAACAAAAACACTGATTCAAAAGGATATATGCATCCTCATGTTCACTGCAGCATTATTTACAAGAGCCAGGATACAGAAACAGTCTAATAGTGTACGTACACAATGGGATTCTACTCAGTCATAAAAAAGAATGAAACCTTGCCATGGATGGACCTTGAGCATATTATTCTAAGTGAAATAAGTTAGACAGAGAAAGATAAATACCATATGATTTCACTTATATGTAGAATCTAAAAAACAAAATAACAACACAAAACAAAACTCATAGATCCAAAGAACAGACTGGTGGTTGCCAGAGGGGAGGGGAATAGGGGAGTGGGAAAAAATGAGTAAAGAGGATCAGGAAGTACAAATTTCCAGTTGTAAAATAAATAACATAATGGGGATGTAATGCACAGCATGGTGACTACAGTCAATGACATTGTAGTACATATTTGAAAGTTGCTAAGAGAGCAAATCTTAAAAGTTCTCACACAACAACAACAAAAAAAAATTGTAACTTTTTATGGTTACAAATGGTAACTAGGGCTTCCCTGGTGGTGCAATGGCTGAGAGTCCGCCTGCCGATGCAGGGGACACAGGTTCATGCCCTGGTCCGGGAAGATCCCACATGCCGCGGAGTGGCTGTGCCTGTGAGCCATGGACGCTAAGCCTGCGCGTCTGGAGTCTGGGCTCCGCAACGGGAGAGGCCACAACAGTGAGAGGCCCGCGTACTACAAAAATAAATAAATAAATAAAAAATAAAACAAAATAAAACAAACAAACAAATGGTAACTAAACTTATTGTGATGATCACAGGGTATGCAAATATTGATTATGTTGTACATCTAAAACTAATATAATGTTAAATGTCAATTATAACTCAATTTTGTTTTTTTTGTTTTTTTTTTTTTTTATTTTTTTTTTTTTTTATTTTTTGCGGTATGCGGGCTTCTCACTGCTGTGGCCTCTCCCGTTGCGGAGCACAGGCTCCGGACGCGCAGGCTCAGCGGCCATGGCTCACGGGCCCAGCCGCTCCACGGCATGTGGGATCTTCCCGGACCGGGGCACGAACCCGTGTCCCCTGCATCGGCAGGCGGACTCTCAACCACTGCGCCACCAGGGAAGCCCTCAATTTTGTTTTTTAAAAGATACAATTAAAAAAAAAAACTTTCAGGTGTTTGTACTGTAAAGCCTTCAGGTGGAGGTGGGCAGGACCCCAGAAATCATTAAATCATTGACCCTCCACTCCCCTGTGCCTTGCATTTCTCTCCAACTTCAGTAGTCTCTTTTCTTTTGAACTTATTTCTGCATTTAGGAAAAGGAAGCTCATTCATTTGAGGTCTATCGCTAAGATTTAATTGCTCTAATTTAGAGATTCCCAGCCAGTGAGAGATATACGCTTGGAGATGGGAGTGGGGAGAGCCTCCAATTATATAAGAGAATTCTCACATCTACTTCACACCAATCATCATTTGTAGAATAAATCATTTATCTCAAGATTAAAAAAAAAAAAGAACTTGAGTGTCAAAAGCAGAGTCATGGCTCTTCAAGGCTATGATGTTTCTTTAAATAAAATTTTCAAAAATTCATGAAAGATTCACAAGTCGTCTTTAACAGAATCTTAAAATTAATATTTAAATGTATGTATACAATTTAAGTAGACTACAACGGAGAACTGTTATTATATTTGGAACATTGTTAAGAATTCTTTAAAGAGCAAAATCTTAGGGAGTGTTTGGCTTTAAATTGTGAGATTGAAAGGTAGTGTGGGGCTTTCCCTGGTGGCGCAGTGGTTGAGAGTCTGCCTGCCGATGCAGAGGACATGGGTTCGTGCCCTGGTTCGTGAAGATCCCACACGCTGCGGAGCGGCTGGGCCCGTGAGCCACGGCCACTGAGCCTGCACGTCCGGAGCCTGTGATCCGCAACGGGAGAGGCGGCAACAGTGAGAGGCCCGCGTACGGCAAAAAAAAAAAAAAAAAGGTAGTGTGGTATCTTTAAAACTAATTGTTCACTCATAAAGATGTTGCTAGAAAAGATTTAGTGCCATGGTGCAAACATATTACTGACAGGGAGGATATTTTCCTATTTGGGGGAAAGAATTAATGTTATGTATACTACTTCATATTTGGGGGTTTCTTTAATTTTTTTTAAAAAAATGGCAAATATGTAAGAGATTTCCCCCACCAAATGAGAAAGGAAATCACTTTTTTTTTTTTCTAATTTTTACTGGAACAAATCCCATTTAGGCGACAGGGATATAGCTGATATTAGCAAAGAGCAATTAGAGTAGTGAAAGCAGTTCACAAATAATGACACATAAAGATGGATGCAGCATTGTAAGATTCAAAGGAATGTGAATTTTAGAAATGAGAATTAAAAGTTGTCAGCTTTACAGGGATTTGAATCTTTTTTTTTATGACTATGAGAAAGTGTATTAAAGTTTTATGCTATAGAATTCAGGAAACAGTTTGTTAACTCAGCAGCTTGACTGTGTACAGCTTCAGTCTTAGAAAATAATCCTCATGGCAGTAGCAGATAAAAAAGATGCTGGTGGCCAGAAGCTATGTTATATAGCACAGTGAAGAGTTTATGAGCATCTAAATAGAAAATCGGACAGAGCCAGTAGCGTGGAAGAGATGGATATAGTTGACCTGATAAAGTAGTGTGATGGTTATGAATGATACTCCAAGATGTGGGCCAGAGAAGTGATGGAGACAACCTCTGTAATTTCTAACTGAGATGGCTAAGCAGATAATGGGGCTGTTAATTTAGGAAAGTAGGAAAGAAACACCGTATAAAGGGCAAGTCAGATTGCAGGATTGAGAGGAAGAGGGAAAGAATGTAACATGAGTAAGAATTTGCACATTGTGAGTCTAAAGTTCTAGCTCTAATCCAGATGGAAAAGTCTAGAAGACAGAATATGCATAGATTCGGTATTGCTATTTCCTTTTACACTCTGATAGGCTTGTGCTCAGCACTTTCTACACATTTCTTTCTTTTTTTTTTTTTTTTCCTGATCTTGCTGGTGTAGCTTATTTGATAACTTCCTCAATTCTATACCTAATCTCTTGCTTCTCACTTCCAGGGAGTTAAAGGTAAGTACAAAAATACACTTTTAGGTGAGAAACTGACTGTCAAATTAAATCAATGACTTTGGCTCTTATTTTCCCATTGAAAAATACACTTTTATAAATGGAATAGTTTTGAGTATGTATTTATACTTTTGGATTTATCCTGCAATACTTAAACTAGAAAGGGAAAAAAAATAAGAAGAAAATGGAAAGGTCCGAGGATATTAGTATCCTGTTGAAATAAAAATAAAACTTGGATGTTTTTCCCTACCTACCAGCACATTTTTATGTCACGGGTGATGAGTACTTGTGTAGCTTTATTATTTAAAGTCTTTTTAGAAGGAAAGAAGGATATGGGTGGCTTTAGCCTGGGATAGTCACCTAAGAGGAGATAATTTTAAAAAAAGAGATATCATTATGTGAAACCAATAAAAGTGTTCATCCTCCTATCATGCTTTTTGTGCAAATATGTCCCAATCCCCATGGGGACTGACTGAAATTAAACAGTGGTTTCCTGGGAACAAGGAGGATTTTATAAATTAGGCAGAATCCCCTTTAAGGCTGCCTTGAGCTTTGCCTGAGGCTGTTAGAAAGAGACATTCAACAGAGAAGACCTGCAAAGCAAGCATGAAGTGCCCAGTGGAATCTGAGGCAATGATTAACTTATTTAAATAGTTCTAAAAAGGAAATTTCCAGCATCTTAGAAGAGAAAAATTATCTACTACCTTAAATAGCTTTAATTAACTGCAAGTCTCCATGATACCCTTTCTATTTTTTTTTACATCTTTATTGGAGTATAATTGCTTTACAATGGTGTGTTAGTTTCTGCTTTATAACAAAGTGAATCAGTTATACATATGTTATACATATGTATAATACATATGAACATATACATATGTTCCCATAACTCTTCCCTCTTGCGTTTCCCTCCCTCCCACCCTCCCTATCCCACCCCTCTAGGTGGTCACAGACCACCGAGCTGATCTCCCTGTGCTACGAGGCTGCTTCCCACTAGCTATCTATTTTACGTTTCGTAGTGTATATATGTCCATGTCACTCTCTCACTTTGTCACAGCTTATCCTTCCCCCTCCCAATATCCTCAAATCCATTCTCTAGTAGGTCTGTGTCTTTATTCCTGTCTTACCCCTATGTTCTTCATGACATTTTTTTTATTTTAAATTCCATATATATGTGTTAGCATACGGTATTTGTCTTTCTCTTTCTGACTTACTTCACTCTGTATGACAGACTCTAGTTCCATCCACCTCATTGCAAATAGCTCAATTTCGTTTCTTTTTATGGTTGAGTAATATTCCATTGTGTATATGTGCCACATCTTCTTTATCCATTCATCCGATGATGGACACTTAGTTTGTTTCCATCTCTGGGCTATTGAAAATAGAGCTGCAATATACATTTTGGTACATGAGTCTTTTTGAATTATGGTTTTCTCAGGGTATATGCCCAGTAGTGGGATTGCTGGGTCATATGGTAGTCCTATTTGTAGTTTTTTAAGGAACCTCCATACTGTTCTCCATAGTGGCTGTACCAATTCACATTCCCACCAGCAGTGCAAGAGTGTTCCTTTTTCTCCAAATCCTCTCCAGCATTTATTGTTTCTAGATTTTTTGATGATGGCCATTCTGACTGGTGCGAGATGATATCTCATTGTAGTTTTCATTTGCATTTCTCTAATGAATAATGATGTTGAGCATTCTTTCATGTGTTTGTTGGCAGTCTGTATATCTTCTTTGGAGAAATATCTATTTAGGTCCTCTGCCCATTTTTGGATTGGGTTGTTCGTTTTTTAGTCATTGAGCTGCATGAGCTGCTTATAAATTTTGGAGATTAATGCTTTGTCAGTTGCTTCATTTGCAAATATTTTCTCCCATTCTGAGGGCTGTCTTTTTGTCTTGTTTATGGTATCCTTTGTTGTGCAAAGGCTTTGAAGTTTCATTAGTTCCCATTTGTTTATTTTTGTTTTTATTTCCATTTCTCTAGGAGGTGGGTCAAAAAGGATCTTGCTGTGATTTACATCACAGAGTGTTCTGCCTATGTTTTTCTCCAAGAGTTTGATAGTTTCGGGCGTTAAATTTAGGTTTTTAATCCATTTTGAGCCTATTTTTGTGTATGGTGTTAGGGAGTGATTTAATCTCATACTTTTACATGTACCTGTCCAGTTTTCCCAGCACCACTTATTGAAGAGGTTGTCCTTTCTCCACTGTACATTTCTGCCTCCTTTATCAAAGATAAGGTGACCATAGGTGCGTGGGTTTATCTCTGGGCTTTCTATCCTGTTACATTGATCTATATTTCTGTTTTTGTGCCAGTACCATACTGTCTTGATTACTGTAGCTTTGTAGTATAGTCTGAAGTCAAGGAGCCTGATTCCTCCAGCTCCATTTTTCTTTTTCAAGATTGCTTTGGCTATTCGGGGTCTTTTGTGTTTCCATACAAATTCTGAATTTTTTTGTTCTACTTCTGTGAGAAATGCCAGTGGTAGTTTGATAGGGATTGCATTGAATCTGTAGATTGCTTTGGGTAGTAGAGTCATTTTCACAATGTTGGTTCTTCCAATCCAAGAACATGGTATATCTCTCCATCTATTTGTATCATCTTTAATTTATTTAATCAGTGTCTTATAATTTTCTGCACACAGATCTTTTGTCTCCTTAGGTAGGTTTATTCCTAGATATTTTATTCTTTTTGTTGCAATGGTAAATGGGAGAGTTTTCTTGATTTCACTTTCAGAGTTTTGATCATTAGTGTATAGGAATGCCAGAGATTTCTGTGCATTAATTTTGTATCCTGCTACTTTACCAAATTCATTGATTAGCTCTAGTAGTTTTCTGGTAGCATCTTTAGGATTCTCTATGTATAGTATCATGTCATCTGCAAACAGTGACAGCCTTACTTCTTCTTTTCCAATTTGGATTACTTTTGTTTCCTTCTCTTGTCTTATTCTGTGGCTAAAACTTCCAAAACTATGTCGAATAAGAGTGGTGAGAGTGGGCAACCTTGTCTTGTTCCTGATCTTAGTGGAAATGCTTTCAGTTTTTCACCATTGAGGACGATGTTGGCTGTGGGTTTGTTATATATGGCGTTTATTATGTTGAGGAAAGTTCCCTCTATGCTTACCTTCTGCAGGGTTTTTATCATAAATGGGTGTAGAATTTTGTCAAAAGATTTCTATACATCTATTGAGATGATCATATGTTTTTTCTCCTTCAATTTGTTAATATGGTTTATCACATTGTTTGATTTGCATATACTGAAGAATCCTTGCATTCCTGGAATAAACCCCACTTGAGCATGGTGTATGATCTTTTTAATGTGCTATTGGATTCTGTTTGCTAGTATTTTGTTGAGTATTTTTACATCTATGTTCATCAGTGATATCAGCCTGTAGTTTTGTTTCTTTGTGACATGCTTGTCTGGTTTTGGTATCAAGGTGATGGTGGCTTCGTAAAATGAGTTTGGGAGTGTTCCTCCCTCTGCTATATTTTGGAAGAGTTTAAGAAGGATAGGTGTTAGCTTTTCTCTGAATGTTTGATAGAATTAATCTGTGAAGCCATCTGGTCCTGGGCTTTTGTTTGTTGGAAGATTTTTAATCACAGTTTCAAATTCAGTGCTTGTGATTGGTCTGTTCATATTTTCTATTTCTTCCTGATTCTTTCTTGGCAGTTTGTGCATTTCTAAGAATTTGTCCATTTCTTCCAGGTTGTCCATTTTATTGGCATAGAGTCACTTGTAGTAATATCTCATGATCTTTTGTATTTCTGCAGTGTCAGTTGTTACTTCTCCTTTTTCATTTCTAATTCTATTGATTTGAGTCTTCTCCCTTTTGTTCTTGATGAGTCTGACTAATGGTTTATCAATTTTGTTTATCTTCTCAAAGAACCAGCTTTTAGTTTTATTGCTCTTTGCTATTGTTTCCTTCATTTTTTTTTCATTTATTTCTGGTCTGATTTTTATGATTTCTTTCCTTCTGCTACCTTTGGGGTTGTTTGTTCTTTTTTCTCCTATTGCTTTAGGTGCAAGATTAGGTTGTTTATTCGAGATGTTTCCTGTTTCTTAAGGTAGAATTGTATTGCTATAAACTTCCATCTTACAACTGCTTTTGCTGCATCTCATAGGTTTTGGGTTGTCGTGTCTCCATTGTCATTTGTTTCTAGGTATTTTTTCATTTCCTCTTTGATTTCTTCAGTGATCACTTCGTTATTAAGTAGTGCATTGTTTAGCCTCCATGTGTTTGTATTTTTTTACAGATCTTTTCCTATAATTAATATCTAGTTTCACGGCATGTGGTCAGAAAGGATACTTGATACAATTTCAATTTTCTTAAATTTACCAAGGCTTGATTTGTGACCCAAAATATGATCTCTCCTGGAGAATGTTCCATGAGCACTTGAGAAAAATGTGTATTCTGTTGTTTTTGGATGGAATGTCCTATAAATATCACTTAAGTCCATCTTGTTTAATGTATCATTTAAAGCTTGTGTTCCCTTATTTATTTTCATTTTGGATGATCTGTCCATTGGTGAAAGTGGGGTGTTAAAGTCCCCTACTATGATTGTGTTACTGTTGATTTCCCCTTTTATGGCTATTAGTATTTGCCTTATGTATTGAGGTGCTCCTATGTTGGATGCATAAATATTTACAATTGTTACACCTTCTTCTTGGATCAATCCCTTGTTCATTATGTAGTGTCCTTCTTTGTCTTCTCTAATAGTCTTTATTTTAAATTCTATTTGGTCTGATATTAGAATTGCTACTCCAGCTTTCTTTTGGTTTCCATTTGCATGGAATATCTTTTTCCATCCCCTTACTTTCAGTCTGTATGTGTCTCTAGGTCTGCAGTGGGTCTCTTTTAGACAGCATATATATAGGTCTTGTTTTTGTATCCATTGAGCCAATCTGTGTCTTTTGGTGGGAGCATTTAGTCCATTTACGTTTAACATAATTATCAATATGTATGTTTCTATTCCCATTCTCTTAATTGTTTTGGGTTCATTATTGTAGGTCTTTTCCTTTGCTTGTGTTTCTTGCCTAGAGAAGTTCCTTTAGCAGTTGTTGTAAAGCTCATTTGGTGGTGCTGAACTCTCTCAGCTTTTGCTTGTCTCTAAAGCTTTTAATTTCTCCATCAAATCTGAATGAGATCCTTGCTGGGTAGAGTAATCTTGGTTGCAGGTTTTTCTCCTTCAAGACTTTCAATATGTCCTGCCACTCCCTTCTGGCTTGCAGAGTTTCTGCTGCAAGATCAGCTGTTAACCTTATGGGGATTCCCTTGTGTGTTATTTGTTGTTTTTCCCTTGCTGCTTTTAATATGCTTTCTTTGTATTTAATTTTTGACAGTTTGATTAATATTTGTCTTGGCATATTACTCCTTGGATTTATCCTGTATGGGACTCTCTGTGCTTCCTGGACTTGATTAACTATTTCCTTTCTTATATTAAGGGGGTTTTCAACTATAATCTCTTCAAATATTTTCTCAGTCCCTTTCTTTTTCTCTTCTTCTTCTGGAAACCCTATAATTCGAATGTTGGTCTGTTTAATGTTTTCCGAGGGGTCTCTGAGACTATCCTCAGTTCTTTTCATTCTTTTTTCCTTATTCTGCTATGCAGTAATTATTTCCACTATTTTATCTTCCAGGTCACTTATCTGTTCTTCTGCCTCAGTTATTCTGCTATTGATCCCATCTAGAGTATTTTTAATTTCATTTATTGTGTTGTTCATTTTTGCTTGTTTCATCTTTAGTTCTTCTAGGTCCTTGTTAAATGTTTCTTGCATTTTGTCTATTCTATTTCCAAGATTTTGGATCATATTTATTATCATTTTTAAGAATTCTTTTTCAGATAGACTGCCTATTTCCTCTTCATTTGTTAGGTCAGGTGGGTTTTTATCTTGCTCCTTCATCTGGTTTGTGTTTTTCTGTCTTCTCATTTTGCTTATCTTACTGTGTTTGGGGTCTCCTTTTTGCAGGCTGCAGGTTCTTAGTTCCCATTGTTTTTGGTCTGTCCCCAGTGGCTAAAGTTGGTTCAGTGGATTGTGTAGGCTTTGTGGTGGACGGAACTAGTGCCTGTGTTCTGGTGGATGAGGCTGGAACTTGTCTTTCTGGTGGGCAGTTCCATGTCTGGTGGTGTGTTTTGTGGTGCCTGTGGACTCATTATGATTTTAGGCAGCCTCTCTGCTAATGGGTGGTATTGTGTTCCTGTCTTGCTAGTTGTTTGGCATAGGGTGTCCAGCACTGTAGCTTGCTGGTCGTTGAGTGAAGTTGGGTGCTGGTGTTGAGATGGAGATCGCTGGGAGATTTTCGCCGTTTGATATTATGTGGAGCTGGGAGGTCTCTTGTGGACTAGTATCCTGAAGTTGGCTCTCCCACCTCAGAGGCACAGCAGTGACTCCTGGATGCAGCACCAAGAGCCTTTCATCCACACGGCTCAGAATAAAAGGGAGAAAAAGTAGAAAGAAAGAAAGAAGGAAAGAAAGAAAGAAAGAAAGAAGGAAAGAAAGAAAGAAAGGAGGGAGGAGAGAGGGAGGGAGGAGGGAAGGAAGGAAAGAAGGAATGAAAGAAGATAAAGTAAAATAAAATAATGTAAGATAAAATAAAATAAAGTTATTAAAATAAAAAATAATTATTAAGAAAAAAATTTGTTTTAAGAAAACAAACAAACAAAAAAAACAGACGGATAGAACCCTAGGACAAATGGTGGAAGCAAAGCTATACAGACAAAATCTCACACAGAAGCATGCACATACACACTCAGAAAAAGGGGAAAAGGGAAAAAATCATAAATCTTGCTCTCAAAGTCCACCTCCTCAATTTGGGATGATTTTTTGTTGCTTCATGTATTCCACAGATGCAGGGTACATCAAGTTGATTGTGGAGCTTTAATTCGCTGCTTCTGAGGCTGCTGGGAGAGATTTCCCTTTCTCTTCTTTGTTCTCACAGCTCCTGGGGCTCATCTTTGGATTTGGTCCCGCCTCTGCGTGTAAGTCGCCGGAGGGCGTCTGTTCTTCGCTCATACAGGACGGGGTTAAAAGCCGCTGATTCGTGGACTCTGGCTCACTCAGGCTGGGGGGAAGGAGGGGTACGGAGTGTGGGGTGAGCCTGCGGCGGCAGAGGCCAGCGTGACGTTGCACCAGCTTGAGGCGCACCGTGCGTTCTCCTGAGGAAGTTGTCCCTGGATGCCGGGACCCTGGTAGTGGCGGGCTGCACAGGCTCCCTGGAAGGGGGGTGTGGACAGTGACCTGTGCTTGCACACAGGCTTCTTGGTGGCAGTAGCAGCAGCCTTAGTGTCTACTGCCCATCTCTGGCGTCCGCACTTTTAGCCGCGGCTCGCGCCCATCTCTGGAGCTCCTTTAAGCAGTGCTCTTAATCCCCTCTCCTCGTGCACCAAGAAACAAAGAGGGAAGAGATAGTCTCTTGCCTCTTCAGCAGCTCCAGACCTTTTCCCGGACTCCCTCCCGGCTAGCCATGTTACACTAACCCCCTGCAGGCTGTGTTCACGCCGCCAACCCCAGCCCTCTGCCTGCGCTCTGACGGAAGCCCAAGCCTCAGCTCCCAGCCCCGCCAGCCCCAGCAAGTGAGCAGACAAGCCTCTCCGGCTGGTGAGTGCTGGACGGCACCGATCCTCTGTGCCAGAATCTCCCCGCTTTGTCCTCCGCACCCCTGTTGCTGTGCTCTCCTCCGCGGCTCCGAAGCTTCCCCCTCTGCCACCCGCAGTCTCCGCCCATGAAGGGGCTTCTGGTGTGTGGAAACCTTTCCTCCTTCACAGCTCCCTCCCACTGGTGCAGGTCCCGTCCCTATCCTTTCGTCTCTGTTTATTCTTTTTTCTTTTGCCCTACCCAGAAACGTGAGGGAGTTTCTTGCCTTTTGGGAGGTCTGAGGTCTTCTGCCAGTGTTCAGTAGGTGTTCTGTAGGAGTTGTTCCACGTGTAGATGTATTTCTGGTGTATCTGTGGGGAGGAAGGTGATCTCCATGTCTTACTCTTCTGGCATCTTCCCCTCGTCCTGATATCCTTTCTCTTGAAAGTGGTTATTGGACCAGCAGGAGTATCTGACAGTGCATCGCAGCCTCCTCAGAAGACTAGGTTGCCCTCCTGATAGAGTTATTTGTTTAGGATTGAGCAGTAACTTTTTAAAATTCCCATGGGGATGCTTTTCTCACTCACTGTGAGGACATTATTGGAGTCACAGAATCTGATTTTGTACTGTTTATGTGGTGTCAAGTATGTTCAAAAATATCCATTTGATGCCTTGTGATGTGTGACTTGATGAAGCTTCTGGGGTGTTCACTTTACATTTGCAACAACATTTTGAGCAGAGGAAAGAGAGAACATAGGACCAGTCATCCTGCCCCATTAGACAGTATTCAGTAGCCCCTAAAGCTGATTAACTCACTGTCAAACTCTACTGGGAGAAAGGAAACTCGCCTGCCACCAAAAAGAATCACACAGAAACTTGCCTGCCTCCTAAAAGAATCACACAGAATCTGACAGATGGGATAAACAGGTTGAGGGAGATGGTAGAAACGATGATGTTTTTCTCTACTAAATACAACGCTGGTGGATTTGCTGGTCTTGGTATGAAAATCATAGTTTTTCTTCCATCTTTATTCCAGTCAGTAACCACCCCATCAACCAAACAGCCCATCGTTTTTGCTACAAATTTTGGTGACACCTTGACCTTCAGCTCCTCCTACTGAGATGCACAATTTTGTTTAGAAAATTGACTTTCTCATGATGAAAACCCAAGGAAAAAGTGAGAAAAAATTGATTTTTTCACCTGAAGGAATATCAGCATCACATGGAGGCCTTTGTCTTATTTATGAAACCCACCCCTCCATTCTGAGTGATCATGTCCTCAAGGCTGAAAATTATGACCAAGTCCTTTTAATTTATGAAAAGAATAATATTCCTTTTTTAAATGACATTTTCCATGTGAATTAAATTTAAAATTGTATTGTTTTATAATTTGTAAATTTATTATTTTTGCTTGTTCCTTGATTTAAAAAAACTATGTTACTAAAATGTATAACATGTATATTTTAGTAATTAAAGGGTTTTGAAACACTGATATCAGAAGAGAAGTAATTTCTGCATGTATGGGAAGTGTTGATATCTGTAAAGTTTAAAAAGGAATATAACTCAAGATTTTATACAGAAAAAATATATTTCTTGACATTTAATTTTTTTAACATAACTTGTAATGGATTAGACTCTAGGTATTAGGTGTGAAAAATAGAAAAAAACTCTGCTTACTGTTGAACTTTAAGGCTAGAGAATAAAATTATAAAATGAATGGCTCTGAGTTATAATGGATGTCTAACTCTAGATTTTCAATTTAACTGAACAAGAAGTTTTACTTTAATATCTTAAATCATATTAAAATATTAAGTTGGCACTTACTTGATCTTGTCCCCACAAGATGTGTAGTGTATGTTTCCCACTAAAAAAACAACCAAACAAACAAAAAAAACAATCCTTTTTAACCCTCAACCCCCATCGAGTTAGCATCTCATTTCTGCAATAAATCAGCGTTCTTGGCAGAATTTTTCATACGTTTCCTCTTTCTGATTTTATAATTATTCCTCGAGTCAAAGTTGATTTCTACTTATTCCACACCACCAAAATTGCTTTTGATGAAATTCCAGTGTCCTCTGTGATGTTCATTTCAGTGGAGCTCTTTTAGTCCTCATCCTTCTTGATCTTCCACAGCTTGTGACACAGTTAATACACCTTGGGGGAAAAAAAAACTCTTCTATATCTCATTCTATGAGACAATACCCTCTGATTTTTTTTTATTTTTTCTGTTTGCGTCCTCTCACTGTTGTGGTCTCTCCCGTTGCGGAGCACAGGCTCCGGACTCACAGGCTCAGCGGCCATGGCTCACGAGCCCAGCCACTCCGTGGCATGTGGGATCTTCCTGGACTGGGGTACGAACCTGTGTCCCCTGCATCGGCAGGCGGACTCTCAACCACTGAGCCACCCGGAAATCCCATACCCTCTGATTTTGCTCTCATCATTCAAAGTCTTTAACATCACCTCTAAGAACTTATGTTTTGCTTCTAACACATCTCTGGGTTCACTTTGCATCTAACATTACCCTTGTTCACCATGGTCCAGTCAAATTTGCTTCTATCTTTTCTGGAACTCATTAATCATTTTCCCAACTTAGTTTCTTCATAGATATACACTAGCCTTGAATGCTCTTCATGACACTGTCCATGTGAGTAATTCTTTATCATCTTTAAAGTTCAACTTAAATGACAGGAAAGGAAGACCTTTCCTTAATTCCAGTTCAAAATTAGGCCCCATCTCATTATTACATCTACTCATGGATCTTTTTGGTATCACTGGGAAATAGAGTCTTATTCAACTTTGAATCCCCAGCACCTATCCTATTACATAGTAGGCACTCAGTAAATGTTTATTACCTAACTTAAGTATAGATGGTCTCTACTTTCAAGGAACTTTGAATCTAATAACGTATGTAAACAATAAAATATTGAATTAAAATTTATCATAGTAGATGCTTTATTAGGAAATATATAAGATGTTTTCTGATTCACACTTAGAATAAAACCCAAAGTGAAATCTAAAATATTGAATATGAATCAGTTAAGCAAGAGGGCTTAGTAGAAATAGTGTTCCACGTAGATGCAAATAAATATACAAAGGGCCAGTAAGGGAGCATATAAACAAGATGATCAAGCCTTGGGAACATCACTGTCCTGTGTGTAATAAAGGTTGTCACTGATGGCTCTGTCTGTCTTTAGCATTCTCAGTTGTGTGGTACCATCAACAAGTCTTGTTTCTGTGGAGAAAGACTCAGAACAGCGTAAGTAACAACAAAATATGCTTGTACCTGACATTTTATGGCTGTGCCTAAGAGAAAAATATTATAGATTGTATATTATAGATGGCTTAAACATTATTTATCTACAGTCATCAAATTATAAACACTGGGCTTCCCTGGTGGCGCAGTGGTTGAGAGTCCACCTGCCGATGCAGGGGTCACGGGTTTGTGCCCCGGTCCGGGAAGATCCCACATGCCGCGGAGCGGCTGGGCCCGTGAGCCATGGCCACTGAGCCTGCGCGTCCAGAGCCTGTGCTCCACCACGGGAGAGACCACGACAGTGAGAGGCCTGCATAACCCCCCCCCCCCCAAAAAAAAGTATAAACACATTACGCTTCAAAACTCATTTGGAAGCTCGTTTAGATGTACCAAAATATACTGCCAATAATCATATTTTGACTTTACCTAAGTGCCTTTTAAATAATTTAATAAATTATTGTGAATGTTATATATTCAATGCAGACTGTATTAGACACAGGGTTAGGTGTGTCACATTAATTATCTTATTTATGTTCACCACAGCACAGAGCAGTAGATGATACCATCACCCCTACTTTAAGGAGCATAAGAAAGAACTTGATTAATGTGTTTAAAATCATGCAGGTTGTGAGAGTCAGAGACAGGATTTAGACTCAGGGTGGTCTCATTCTAAGTCTCATACTCTCAACCACTACCTTGTGATGCCTGTCATGACTCCTTTGCATAAATATATCCCACATCTCAAGGACTGACACTGAAAAATACACTTATCACTGGCCTGCAAACAAGAGTGGAGTGTCCAGTGTCTTCGGTCATGAGTTCTGGACAGGTAGGAGTAAAGAAGGGCAAGTTAGATTCTTTGGGAATCCAGTAAATTTTTGACTACCTCTATCTACTTAAAAGAGGTTATTCTTCAGGTAAATTGTTCTCAGAGTGTGTTCCTAGGACCATGAGCATTAACATCTCCTTGAACTTGTTCAAAATGCAAATTCCCAGGCTTCATTTCAGGCATACAGAATCAGAAACTCTGAGAGTGCTTCAGCCAGCCCTCCAGGGGATTCTGAGGCAGGCTAACACTTGAGAATCACATTTTTAGGTCATTTATATTTCAGATTGCCTAAATTGCTAAGCATGGGCCATGGCCTCCACAAGTGGGCAGAGTGAGATTAGCATAAGGAATATCCACTTAGAGCCTCCCTTTTCATGTCTATGGGGTATCAGAGAACCAGGACTTTGCAAATTGTACATGGCATTATTCAGCTGTGTAGTTGTGATTCATAGTTCTGAATTTCCACTATTCCCTCTGGCAATCCACACTGCCTGAACTATGACTCTACTTATAAGCATGTGAATGTTTGGGGTGAGGAGGTTGGGAAGAGATGAGTGTAGGCTAGTAGAAAGATGAAGTGTGGCTGCAGTGCTGAGCCTCCAGGAAATGAGAGAGTGGAAGAGGGTAGGAAAAGCAGAACAGACAAAGAGCACAAAAGAGCAAAATGTTTATCATGTGGGGAAAAAACCTGAAATTAACATCAAAATTCCTGAGTTCTAATCTCAGCTCAACTATTTATTATCTGTGTTACTATGGGCAATTAATTTAACTAAATTCCTATATGTTTAAACTATAAAACCACTAGTACCTATCTAACTTAAAGTATTATTGTGACAATCCAATGAGGTAATGACTGCAATCTTTTTTTTTTTTTTACATCTTTATTGGAGTATAATTGCTTTACAATGGTGTGTTACTTTATGCTTTATAACAAAGTGAATCAGTTATACATATACATATGTTCCCATATCTCTTCCCTCTTGGGTCTCCTTCCCTCTCACACTCCCTATCCCACCCCTCTAGGTGGTCACAAAGCACCGAGCAGATCTCCCTCTTTGAAAACTAAAGTTCTATGTCAGTCATATTAATTTGACATAAATTATTATTAAACATATTCTACACTTATTATTAGCAACAGAAATTGCTTCCAAGTAATTCTACCACTTTAATTAACAGTATAGCTGTTTGGGTTTAGGTAAAGCTTATTTACCTCTTATGAACTTAACAGAACTTTTTTCTGCTGTACGTGACAGAAACTCAAATCAGCTCATACATAGGGATGTTATCGATTCACATTACTAGAGGTTCAGAAAGGATAATGTTTCAGGCAAGAGAGGAACTCAAACATGCTGCCATGGCTCTCTCCCAGTTGCTCAGTTCAGGTCATCTCTACTTCTCTTTTCATGTCAACTTCATACACCTCTGCTTCAGGTAGGCTTTTTTTTCACAACCAAGAAAGATGACATCCCCAAATCCCCATATTCTATCTTCCCCAACAAATGATCCAAAATGAAGATAGCTTTTTCCCTGATTCCAAGTGGAAAAATGCAAAGGAATATTTTAATTGGTCCAGCTAGATCCTCATGCTTATTTGTTAAGCAATCATTCTTCCGTAGAGATGCAGAGCTATATCGGATGAGCCTGAATCTCTTTCCAATACTGTTGCAGGGGAAAACAGGATATGGAGATTGACATCCTAACAGGCCCACAGGTAGGAAATATCCCAAAGATCGAGATAAAGAGGGATGAAGAATGCAGTCTATGCCATTGACTATGCTTTATCTGGAATTGCTGAAAATAAATGCCAAAATATGAAACTAACACTAATGGAATCAGAAAATGGAAATAGGAAGTGTTGATTGAATAGAGCAAATTTTGGTTGATTTTGGCAGTCAAGCACTTCTATTTTTGCTATGAAGCACTGGACATCCAGAGGCACAAGGAATAAGGAAATTGAGAAGGAGTTCTGCAAAATACAAGAAGGCAGTAAATGTTGCCTGTATTGAAACATTGCCCCCAATTTTGGCAACAAATGATATGCTGATGGTTTCCCTGAAATATCTTTATTAACTTATAGTCTATAAACTTCAGCTTTTCATAACTCAATCTAGTATTTCCAACCCCACAATGCTATTTCTCCAAGACAACACCAGCAGCATGTTACAAAACAAATTCCAATCCTACATTGAGAGGATAAAAAGGCAATGAAGGAAAGTAAAAATCGGTACATGTAACTATCCCAAAACTCATCTTCTCACTGTTCTCTTTTATAAACATCTTCTAAACATTATTTATTTAACATTTCTTTTTAAGAGATCTTTAAAACAGAATTGAACATTTAAAAGGTCATTTTTTCTAGTGCTTTCTTGGAGCATATAAGATAAAAATATCTTATAATAACAATATACATATAATTATTATAATATAAAAATGAGAGAAGCAACTTTCAAAAAGACAGACTGTGTGTTTTTTTTCCCTAAAGCATGTAGTAGGTAGAACTGAAATTTCTCTTGAAAAACGGTTATACTTTGTTCCTTCATCACCAATTTGGTGTAGTGATTATTTGTATCAGGTTGAATGTGTCATCTCAAGGTGGATTTAACTCCAATCAGAGAAGTCAGGGTGATAAAAGTAAGAAATTGCTATAAATGTTAAAGTACATTTTGCTCCTTACAGTATGTTCATTTATCTCTCTAGGGAATTAACTACTCATTTCCTTGTGTTCTCAAAATGTGGCCATTAAAAGCAACTTAATTATAATAATTTTGCAAGCATTTCCTTCTTCATGTACACATTAACTTAGCTGGATTAGAATTTTAATGGATACCACTATGACTAGAGTCACACATTTTGCATGTGAGTAATTACAAAGTTAGAGCAAAGTTAGAACAAAAATAATACATCTATTTACCAGTTCATTTGCTGATTAATTGGTAGCATTTGGAATCACGTCAGCCTGCAGAGCAAAGGCATACTAACTAATTTTTTTATATATCATCAGAATTTGAATTTTTCCTATCTTCCAAGATTTGTTTGTCTCTTTTTTTTGTTTTTGAGGTAGTGCTTAACGCTCAGGAAGTACTCTAATTTACCACTCATTACAGCCCCAAATAAACAGGAGAAAAAAATATTTAAAATTGTTTTAGTGAGATTAACATTGAATGAATTGATAGACTAATGAACCAATACGTAAATATATAAACTGTAATGAGTAATGAATATATAAAATAAATCCCTCCTAAGCACATTTTTTTCAGATATTGACTATGGAACTACCCATGCTTTTCTTCCCAAATGGCAAGTCATTTGATCCTTTTCTTCTACTCTTTCCCTCCCTCATCTGTGGACCAACTGCCATCTGTCTTAACAGAAGACTGCTCATCTCTCTCTGTAATACCCCCCAGAAGACAATGGCATTTGGTAGGTTTTCTTATGTATGAATGATGAGACATGCCCTCAAATTCTAGCAGCATCTGATTAAGAAAAATGCTTAACCTTTTGGTGTTTCCTTTTAATTTCACTGAGCCAATGATCATCCTGAACAAGCTAATCAAACATTGTAGTGGCTGATGAAATTAACAAGGCATACGCTAACATTTTATTGTCTGTACAGTAGTATATCAAGGATATAAATAATCTAAAAGGTAGATAAAATCAAATATACTATATCCCATAGCGTGGCTTTTATCCAGAGATGTGTCTTTATTTTTTTTATTCTCCCTAGACCAATAGGCTACAGAGAATAATTTCTGAAAGTTGGCTTAAGTTTGGCTTATATTAGTTTATATTAGGGGTTTTTTTGTTTGTTTGTTTTTTGACGAACCTCACGGTTTGCAGGATCTTAGTTCCTCGACCAGGGATTGAACCCAGGCCCCTGGCAGTGGAAGCTTGGAGTCCTAACCACTGGACTGCCAGGGAATTCCTTATATTAGGGTTTTATTAGGGCTCTATTTAATATTTATATCATCTTTATGTAACTAAATTAAGGTCGATAAAAGATAAATGCTAACAATTTTCAAATAAATAGTATAACAGTGATATGCAATCGCAATATTCTACAGTTAACACAACTAATGTTAAAACCAATTTATTTCCATAAAAAGCAAAAATAAGTATCTTATAAATATGTTGACTTTCATAATGAAGCTACATTGATATTCAATATTTATATAGATAATCTACAAATTAAAATATCTAAGTAGATAAGTTAACTACATTTATAGATTTCCCAGGAAGATTCCACTCCATGTGACCTTGGAGATCATCACCTCCATCATAGTTATAATGTGCTCGTTCAGTGCATTTACTATCACATTTGATTTATATGAATGGTGTCTTTAGATTGGTTTTATTAATCCCAATTTTACTCATGATAAAATTGGAAATCAGAAGTATTAAGTAACTTGTCTCAGGGCACAAGTAAGAGGTGGCAGGAGCTATGATTTAAACACATGTCTGTTTTGTAGGAGATATCATTTCATAAAACACCACTGTGTCCTGCACAATTTCCTTAAGGCATTCACTTCATAAAGGTCTCACTGGCATTATTCACAACAACCTACAACACTGATGTGCTTCCTTGCGAAGATGGCTTCTGTGGACATTCCTTTTGGCTGCACTTCTATGGTTTAAAGTAAGAACCTAGATATTCCCTAGCATGGGTAGAGTGGAGCTTCTGAATTCCTCTGTGTGGCAACTTAACTGATGCTGAAGAATGGTTCTTAATATATACTTTATTACTTCTCTACATTTCCATAGCCAAGTATATATTTTGCAAAACCCTGTGAGATTTTACTCTTGCTAAAGCACAAATGTTTTCCCCTTTTCTAACACAAATTTTCATTACCTATTTCCAATCTACTGGAAGATTTAGAAATGAAATAGTGCCTGAGCTTTTGAGATATAAAATTGAGTTAAATTTACATACATGCAGTACCCACTCTCTAGGAGCTGCATAATCTTTCTCATCTCTAAAATCCTGTTGCTGATATATATGAACTGAAAAAGAAGCCAATCCAGGGAGGAGATGGTTCAAGATATGCAAAGGGTAAATCCCATTAGAATGGATTTACAATTCAATTACATGAAGTGCAAGGGACTAGACAAATTATTGGGGCTATTCATGTTATTTCATTAGATTGAAATTTCACTATATTAAAAAAAAAGGAGTTACTAGCTATACCTTGAAAAGACAGTTCAAGGTCACTGTTCTAACATGATTTGACTTGTTTATAAAGTATTTCTTAAAGCTGATTTCATCTGTTGTAACTTATTGCAAGAGATTTCATTTTAGCTTTCCAAGAAATGCCAAATTGCTGAATAACGATGGGGAGCTTCACGTGTATATATCTTCTGAGTAGAGACTACATATGTTTTGATTTGTAGGTATGTGAATAAGTAGCATTTTCTGAAAAATTATAACAACAAATTACTCATAACATTAGAAAATGTTATTTTAGTGAATAAAACACTAAGCAGTACTCAAATTATGTCATTCAAAAATTTCAGCTAACAAAAATTTTCTATTTATTAGAATTCATTCTAAAAATGTGCCTAAGAAATCAGTTGAGAAGGGGGTAAAACGGAAAAGGGGAAATAGTAAAACAACATATGAATCTTACAAATAGCGTAATTCACATTTATAATTCAAGTTTGCTTCCTTCACTTAGATGCATAGTCCTCCAGTTTAGCAAAAATAAAAGGTATAGAGAAGTAGCTGAGGAAAAGTTGGTGAATCTTCGAGGGAACTGTGTAGATATGTCTCTTGAGGAATTATACCACATTATATATGGAAATGATTGACCACTAATTGAAAGTATTACACAATTCTGAAATGAAGCTTTATGATTTAACAGGAGCCTACACAAGGAATCTGAAACTCTATATTCTGTTGGCAGTTGAACTTTCAGTCTTTATGCAAATTTTTGAATGCTCTTTTATCATTTCTTGTGCTTCCTTTCCTTCATTCCTTCCACAAAGAAGAATTAGTGTTCTCTTCTAGTCCTTTCAGTGAAGTGAAGACCAATTCTTTCTGAACATTCATTCAAAGATTTTCATTTTAAGGCTTTCTGCTGGCACTGATGGCAGAACAATGAACAAGAAAGTCAGGTCCTGCTCCCATGGAGCTTGGCAGGGAAGCAGGCAGGCAAATAATAAATGAGTTTTAAAAATTTGATAAGATGAATGTGATGGGGTTGGAAATACATAAAAGGCTTTGCTAAAACAGAGAAGAATTAGGGGTTAGTTTGAATTCAGTGTTGGGTAAGGTCTCCCTGGGAAGATTAATTAAATCTGATGCATAAATTTTAAAAATAATCCAAAAATATTGTAGTTGCAGAAAATAGCCAATTTAAATATCTAAGGAGGTTGAAATTAGAATACTGAATGAAAGAAGGAATTCAAGTGTGGTTATAGCATAAGGGACTTGGTCCCTAGTGTCCCATTCATGTGGGACAGTGGAGGCTGATGAAAGTTAGGGAGAAACTGTTACCTTTATGACTGATCATTTCACCCTGTTCCTCTACTGCTTTGATCCACAGTTGGGCTACATTTCCCAGCCTCCTTTGTAATGAGTTAGAGTCATGTAACTGAATATAACCATTACAACATGGCCATAAATATTTCATGCCACTTCCAAGCTTAATCCATAAAATTCTCTCACATAATTATCCATGTGCTTTCCCCAGGCTTAATTTAGAAGTTACTTGTTGAAACAGACTGAGCCACAAAATGAGCTTTTTCTAATTCACTCTGAAGGAAAGTCATGTGTTTATCAAGAAAGTTGACTTGGACTTTATGTGGACAAAAAAATTTTAAAAACTACTGTGTTTAGCCACTGAAAATTTCAGGTTTGTCTGTTACAACAGCATTACCTAAAATAATACAATAAAGAATTTGTATCTTACTCTAATGGCAATAATGTAACTGAGCAGGACCCTATGGGGCCTTCCCAAGACAGATTCCCTCCTCTGCCCCATGTCCTTCACTTGCCTCTTGTCTGTTAAAAACTTTATCCTTTTAAGCCTTCCCCAAGTTCCAAAGAATAAATTTAATCAGAGAAGTCAGAAAATGCAGAAAGAAAGGAAAACAGTCAAGCAAGACAAAATAATAATAGTTTAGCCATTAAACAAAGTCAAGGACTTTTCCTCTTCAAGGACTATAGATAATATTCTGAGCCATGTCCTTCGAGCTGTTTTGCAGATACTGAAGCCCCTACCAGGAAGAAGAAGTTAACTGTATGCTGCCTAAAAGCACTCAGACCCAAGACTGGTTGGAACCAGAAGGTTGATGATGCTGACTCACAATTACATGTCCATGAGCTGATCACACGCCCACAACACCCCCGTCATTAGCAACCTTTCTCTGAAAGCCTTCAGGGAGTTCATGCCTTTCAGCACTAGCTACCTGGACTCCTTGCTTGGCACCCTGCAATAAATGCTTCACTTTCCTTCACCACAACCCAGTGTCAGTAGATTGGCTTTACTGCATGCAGGTAAGTGGACCCAAGTTTGGTTTTGTAACAATAGAATATATAAATATATTGTGAGTGATACAAAAAATATATATATATTTTAAAAAGCCCTGATATGATGTAGAGAATGGGTTGTTAAGAAACAGGAACAAGGAAACCAGTTAAGAAGCTATTGGAACAGACCAGACAAAACGACAGTGTCTTTGACTAGGGTATAAATAGAGACGAAGTGAAGTGAACACATTTTTGTATAATTTGAAGCTGAAACCAATAAATTTTACTGACATATTATTTGGGAGAAGGGAAAGAAAGAACTTCCAAGGATGACTCTCAAGTGTTTATTTTAAATTTATTTACATAATCTTTGTAAAAATTTAGAAGAGTTTTAGATTTATAGAGGAATTACACAAGTTGTACTGAGATTTTAATGTACACCTCACCCAGTTTCCTCTATAGCTAACATCTTACCCTCTTAAGGTATGTTCATCACAACCAAAAAACAATCAGCATTTCTACATTACTAGTAATTAAATACTACACTATATTTTATTTTTACTATTTTTTCCCTAAAATTCGTTTTCTGTCCCAGGATTCCATGCTAGAATACCACATTATATTTAATTGTCATCTCCTTAGCTTCATCAGGTGTATAATAATTTTCTACATTTTTGTTTTTATTTTTGATGACTTTAACTGTTTTGAATAGCCCTGGTCAGATATTTAGAAGCATGTCCTTTAATTTGGGTTTGTCTGATGACTTTCCCATGGTTAGATTGAGGTTATGAGTTTCTTGAGAGAACTATCACAGAGATAAATATTATTCTCATAAGTTTATCTCATGCATATTTATTTTATACTTTGGAGTATAATCCACTACCACTTTATTTTGTTGCTCATATTATTCAGTTTTGGCCATTAGGTGATATTTTATCTTGGCTCCTGTGTCCATATGACAAGACCAATATTTTTCTTGCTTGAGAACATCCTTACTTTTTGTCTCTAAAACATGTGCCAGGTTCAGCTTGTATATTAGTGCCCCATCTCTAGAATCAGTCATTTCTCCATGGGGCCGTATTTCATTTCATTGGAGAATGGAATTAGGAACCAAGATCTATACACTGAGTATGTTCATTACTACAGGGATGTCATGCTTGTAGTTTCTCTCAGAGAACAAAGCTAGAAAACATATGTATATATACTAACCCATGTATAAATACTTATCTATAATTATTTATTTACCTTCCATCTGTAGCTATATTAAGCTAAACCTGAATTGATGCTGATATCTCTGACTCTAATCCAGTACTACATGATTTATTTTAGCTTCTTCCCCCGTTAATCTGTAATACCTCTTTCCAACAGTGACAAACCTGGCATCCCCCATCTCTCATCCATATATTTGCTTGCTCAGTTCTGGAATTTATGCACAACTGTTTCAGAATTACTAACCTGTACCTCTGTGAGAAAACAATTTTACCAACCATACTAGAGTGCTCATATGAAATTCCTTTTGACTTTAATCTTATAGATTCCAGTCAAAATATCATTTTCCAGAATTACTTAGGTCAGCCCCTTTACCCCTCACCACCTCAATGAAGATGTGTCATTCATTTGCAATACAGTTAATTATTATGTCACAGTCTGCATTCCTCCCGAGTGTCCTCCAACATTCTGGCTGATTATATTTTTAATTTTCTTATATTAGATTTAATCTTTCTGGTGTGAAGTTCTATGGTTTTTGAACAAATGTATAATGCCATGTGTCCATTACTAAGATACCATACAGAATATGTCCAGCATTCCAAAATTCTCCACTGTTTCCTCTAGTCAAACACTCCATCTCCTCTCTCCGAGGTTCTTGATTTGAGCAACTCAATGAATTGTAGTCTTATCTCTGAAACGGGGAAGGCTATGGGATTATTCAGTTTAGATTTATTGAGTCTGAGAAACTTTATGACATTCAGGGTCAAGAAGGTTTTATTGTATTCTGCTCCCACCATGACCAGTTTTCTCTCTGAATTTTGACAGATGTGTCCTGGTTGTTTCCAAAGGGGTGATGTGGAAGAAGAAAATCATTGAAAGAAGGTACAAAAGTTAAGTGAAGCGTGATATATTGCTTGTCTGGATTAGAGAATATATTAAAAACCCAGAAGCAGCTGTAGTTAATGTCTGTAGAAAGGTAGTTGAAGACTTGTATGTGAAATAAATTTTAAAATATATTGTACAACACAGGGAAATATAGCCATTATTTTGTAATAAATATAAATGGAGTATAATATGTAAAAATATTGAATCACTATGTTGTACACCAGAAGCTAATATAACATTGTAAACCAAATATAGTTTAATAAAGAAAAATATTAAAGAAATAATTTTAAAACTCATTGGTTTTAAAGCCATAAGAGTTAGGTCCAAACCAAGCCTGTGGGGCCTTAATTGTCACTCATCATCTCTGAGCCACTGTCTTCGCCTATACAAAGAACACATCATTTTAGGCTTACTTACCCCAATAAGTTTATTGGGAGAATTAAAAGATAGAAGACTTTGGAACACATTTAGTTTTTTTTTAAATAAGTTATAACTTTTATTATTAACCCCTTTGAGAACTAGAAATGCAGATGTTATAGTCACTTCCAAACATGATAGTAAAATTTTTATTTTCCAGCAAGGAAATCATATAGAAAACAGTATAGATTTAAAATGTATATGATGTTTCAAAATTATTCTTTTTTTTTTTTTTTTTTTTGCAGTACGCGGACCTGTCACTGTTGTGGCCTCTCCCATTGCGGAGCACAGGCTCCGGACGTGCAGGCTCAGTGGCCATGGCTCTTGGGCCCAGTCGCTCCACGCCATGTGGGATCTTCCCGGACCGGGGCACGAACCCGTGTCCCCTGCATCGGCAGGCGGACTCTCAACCACTGCGCCACAGGGAAGCTCCAAATTGATTCTTAAAGAAGAAAAAATCATCTATAATAGTTCCCAACTGAATTCTCTTGGAAGTAGTAATTTTCAAAAATTATATCCTTTGGAAAGAAAAAAAATAGCCTCAACAGTATACTTAACTAAATGAATAATACTCTATTTTCCCATAAGCAATTCAAGTCTTAAAGTTAACATGAATTATAAAGAAGAAAAAATACAGATAATCTATCTTCAAACTTTTAAAGGAAAACATTACTCTTGACTTAATCTTCAAAATCTGACTCTTAACTATTGTCAGTATTAAGCAACACGAATAACAACTCATTTGCTATGTGATCAAAACTTAAATACTAATTTTGCTCACTGTCTGGCAAGGGTAGAGTCAAATAGACACAATGCATAAAGTACTAGTGATTGTGACTGTGTGTGATATCAGGCCAGAGTCCAAAAATTCTTCTATAACTCTCCCTGGTGCAGTAGGGAATGAAGTGGTTGCAATAACCCCATTGTAGTAACCCAACAACAGAAAAATGATAGTTCTGTTTGAAGGCACATTTTGTACGTCATTTCATACAGACTGTACACATCCTGGAGAGTGGGAAAGAAAATTAGGGGGGTTTCTAGCTAAAATTTAATGAATTAGTTAGCAATGCCCTTCTTCATATGAAAGTGTCTAAATATAATTTTAGGTCACACTCTGCAAAATGCTTATGAAAAATCAAAAGTATGTATAGGACTGATGCTTGAAATGTTATTTTTTCCCCGTATCAAAACCTGAAAATGTAAGTCATTATTTCAGTGACAGACATAGTTCTTACAGTGATCAGCATGAAAATTAGTGAATGGTTATTAAAAATAATCTGTAATCAAAATTTGTATACAACTTTCTAATTTTTCATCTATAAAAAATTATTTTTTTCTGAACCTCTCAGCCTCACACTGCAGGCTGCTATAAAGATAAACAATCTCAGAAAGTCCTACATAAACAAGTTAACACTAAAAGAGCTTCTAAATTATATTTAGAAAGGGGGAAAGTTGTGGCTCTAGGATAATGACAGGAATGAAATATTCTTGCCAAATTCTAAAGCAGCATCCTGATATAAATTTAGGGAGGCTTGCGGTGGAACAAATGCTGGATGCAGAGTTAAGAAGACTGTCGCTTCGGTCATGCCTATGTGCCAGGGTTCTGTTGGCAAGATAAACCTCTGTGCTTAACGATCATAAAGAGAGAAGGGGAGAAGAGTGTGCTGACCCTTTGTCCTAATTAAAGATAACACGCTGCAAACAAGTAAACTGAAGAAATGTTTTTCATGATTTCCTGTAATTATTTCATGACAAGGATGGTCTTGAAGGACATTCTGTTATCCCCTGTGGATGGAATTTGTACCTCTCCTTCTTTGTGGACTGGGATGCTGTAGATTGAATGTTTATATCCTCCCAAACACCCAAGGTGATGGTATTAGGAAGTATGGCTTTGGGGAAGTGATTTGTTCATGAGTGGAGTACTCATAAATGGAATGAATGCCCGTATAAAAGAGACCTGAGAGAGATTCTTTGCCCCTTCTGCCATGTGAGGACACAGCAGGAGGACAGCCCTCTGTGAACTAGGAAGTGGGCACTCACCAGACACCAGATCTGCCAGCACCTTGACCTTGGACTTCCAGCATCCAGACTGTGAGAAATAAATATCTGTTGTTTATCAGCCACGTAATCTGGTGGCTTCAAGAAATAGTGATAGGACTCTTGGTTAACTCTGGAGGACAGAACATTACCATTGTTCAGAGAGGGTTCTGGAGTCAGACTCTGCACAATGTGAGTTCTAACTTTACAAAATACTTGCTCATTGACTTTTGGAAGATTTTTTAAAATTTGTTCTTATTCAGTTAATTTATCTTTAAAATGAGGATAATAATACTACCAGTGCCAGCTGAAGAGACTGAGAGATTTTAATGATATCATCTATACATACTGCCTAGAAAAGCACTTGATCATAATAAATGTCCAATAAATATGTTAAATATCATAATTATGAGAAGTAGTAGCTCACTTCCTCACTAGATGGATTTGTGTTAAATGTCAATATTTAAGAGTATAAAATAAAAGTTTGATATTAGGGTAAGAAAGGTCTCTCTAAGGATGATATGAACAGCTGGTAAAATGGAAAAAAAAAACTAATGAAATTTTCTTAGAGTTCTTGATATTATTACAAAAATAATACATATAAAGCTATTGGTAGATTGTGCATGATAGGCTAGTATCCTGTAAGTGTTATCTTAAAATGTAATTTTGGGAACTGGAAGATAGGCTGAGAAACAAAGGTGATAATAAGAAAAATAAAGTAACACCCAAATGGTATATTTTATAACCCAATAATGATAGTGTATCATATAAGCAATTATGAGTAAGAAACCCATAATACGGAGTTCTAGAATTAGAGCACAAAATATAACAATGTATACAGTATGGTCCCAAATTATATAATTACATTTCTATGTGTGAATGTGTGTGTGTGTTTGTGTGTACCCACAAGATGGGGAAGAACGAAGAATATATGGAAAATATTATTAGTGATTTTCTCAAAACGGCACAATGATGGGTGGTGTTAATGTCTTTTTTCCTATTTTAGAATCCCTCTAATTTTCTACTTGAGTGTTTATTAGTCATGAAATTAGATAAGGTTTCTTGATATAAAAGAACAAATCTCTCTATAAACAATGACAAAATATAATCCAGTCAAGGAAATTGTTAAGGCATTTCCTAAAGTTGTCACCTCAGGTACAGTGCTTCAGATCTTACCTTACAGCAAGCTAACAAGTTAGCCTGTTACAGTTTCATAAATACGAAAAGACACGAGGTTTCTGGGTCAGGGCAAAAGCAGTTGATTATACATAGCTATAGCAAGGGCCAGAGTAACGTCTTGCCACAGTTTTCTAAGCCTAATTCTCACAGGGCAACATCATGAGAGTCAGGTGTTTCCTGCCTGCACACTGGGATGAATCACAGGAGAAAGACACTGATATTAGTAAGCCTCTAATCTTATACACGTACTTATGGAAAACTGGCCCAACCTCCTCTTCAGAGAGACATTACCTTTATTACTCTGGAATTTAAATCTGCTCCAGGGAGGGAAACATCTCTCCCTTTTCAAGGCTATTTGTTTATATAAGAGTCCTGAAAAGAAATGAGACCCATAGAAATATGAGAGATCAAGAAAGAACTGTCTTCCAATAAAACCATCTCACTAATTTATAAAGACATATTAAGTGGGTCTAGTTGAAGCTGCAAATTCAACAAAGCACCTGATATATGGAGATTGCTATCTTGGAAGTCTGACGATACAATCTGTGTTAGCATGGACTCAAACACATGGCACTGAATTTCTCTTTAGCTTCGTTTTGACCTACTTTCCCCCTAATTTATCTGTTCATGAGAAACCCCCAAAATGTTTCTAGTACTCAGGGTTTGAATTCACATCTTCATTATGATTGAAAAACTCAAGTGAATGCTACAAAGTTGTTCTAAGTAAGAGAAAAATATAGAAGAAGACCATTTGTGAGAATTCTTATAAATTACAAAGAAGGAGATGTTGGCCAACTTTATTCAAGACTCTAAATGTACTTATCCATCTTTATTTTATTGTCCACAAGCATTTCATAAAGCTTAACCTAGACAAAATAGCAAAGACAGTGACATTGATGATACTGAAGTGCATAAGGTCAAAGGTAAGAGAGAGATCAGAAAGTAAACCTCTGGTGTACTGCTTTTGTTTTGCTTCATTGTTTGCAAAAGACAAGATTTGTTTTGTCACTCTTCATTTCAAAAATACACACCCTAAGATAAAGTTAGGTGAAAAACTGATATGGATAAGAAACATAACTATTTTTTTAACTTTATACCTGTGACTTTTCACTTTTCACTCATTCAAAAATGAGGTCCATTCACTGGACCTCAAGGAATTGCACCTTCACTTTTTATCTGTAGACACAAGAGTTGGCTGCCTCAAGAGAGCTCTTTTCCCCTGATTCTGCAGGGATTAATAGATTTATTGTGGAATGTAAGCCATAGTGAAGCTAAGAAGTCAGTTCACTAAGGAGGAAGTATGGGCTAAATTTTGTGAATACAAACAGGCTTCCTTATAGTCAGATGGAGAGAGGGAGGAAAATGAATGTAACACTAAGGGGAAGGAACAGCGTGTTACTTGGGCCAGAAGCTTATCTTAAAGGAATTGAGAGAGCACAGCACAAAACTCCTAGGGCTCAAACACACAACATTCATTTGAGCACCTGAAAGACCAGAAAACCAACAGTGTAGATACCAGTATCTCCTGGAAGCCAAGAGATCAGAAAGGACCTAAGATTGGCATTTGAGTTAACAAGATCACTCCTCGTCTCTCCAGGAATCATGAGCCCTGTTGGTAGAAATTTAAGAGTGGATTTTGGCAGGATTCTCACTTCCCACATGAAACTACACATTATATTCTTTTTACTTGTTTCCTATAACCTCAATTTGATAGCACATACAAGGGAGGAGCATTAGAATGCCCAATATGCATTTTCTGAGATATTATGAATACAGCTATAACCAAGTGTTTCCCAATCATCTATTTGTGTATCAATAAAATCATATTTTGAGTTACCAAAATAGTCACTAAAGTAATGAATCAATCGCCCAGCCTTCCTCCTTGGTGATAAAGATGACCTTTCAATGTCTCTCTCCTCCCCCTATCCCTCTGTTCTGCAATCTAGCTTCCTTCAAAAAAAATTTTTTTTAACATTTATTACATATATTAGGTAAAAAAGAAAGGAAGTTTTTTTTTTTTTGGAAAGACTCGAATTTAAGCATTTATAAACTTTAAGTATCTTAGAAATTAATAAACATTTATCATTCTCTACACTTTATTAACTTTGATTCTTTTAAGCTCATATAACCTTATAATTGGCTGGAGGGAGGGGGGATGGAAGAGGAGGAAAGGCAACATTTATTTATTTGCATGGCATTTCAATGCCCTTTGAATTCCTTTTCTTCCCTTTCAGTTTTCATCAGTTTTCCTGTTTCCTGAAACCATGTACTCACTAGTAAATTCACCTCAAACATGGTGCAAATGAGAGAGAAATACCAGTATCACCCACTTAGTTTCACTTTGACTGTTTTGTGTGCCCATCTTCATTTCTCTATATATTACCTTATTGCTGGAATTCTAACTTCCTCACACCTGCTTCTACATCATCCCAGTGGTATAAAGAGATGCCAAAGCCAGATCTCAAACACAGGACCCTTTGATTCTCTTCTAGAACTTCTCTTCTGGAGTAATGTCATAATGACAATCACCTTAAATTACTAAGATGGTAGCTATTAAATTCAGGCACCTAGAAAATATTGAAGCAGGATATTGTTTAGCAGAGCTTTCTCTCTACTTTTCAAATGTTACTGGTGGGGAGCTGTCTCCTTCATCTACATGTCTGCCTTTAGGTGTTTCAGTTCAGGTACCCCTGACATGGAGCCAGCTCTGAGAAAAACTCCAAAGGCGACATTTATCTTTGGTGATCTATTTGGTGCTGAGAAGCCCCTAGTACTCTTCTTTTTCCATTTATTAAAACCTATTTCTAGACAACTATTTGCCTTGAATTATGTTCTGTTTTCGTCACCTTCAAATAAAGCCACCAAAAAACCTCAACTGCAGGTAACCTGTATAGTCAGCAATAATAATTTCTGCTAGAATTACTTGTACCTAAAATAATTTTTGAAAACTCTTCTTTTTCCACTATGTAAAAATTTTTGAGAATTTCTAGAGAATAGAAGTTATCTTGAAATATAAAATTATGTGTTTCAATGTTCCTAAAATCGATCATCACAGGTGTTATCTTCCTCCACCAAGAAATTAGTCCAGCGTCTTATTGAAAAAGAATTTTTCCATTTTTTTATATTATAATAGGCCTAGAATAGAGTAGTTTTTTTATAAACATCTGTTAATAATAATGGTCATTGAATCTTCCATTGACTCATCTGAGGATTGATTACTTAGTATCATCATACACTTATTGTGTATAAGTATTTCGCTATAAAATAAGGGTAAAATTAAATAACAATCAGATTAAATGATATTAAATGAAATTAAATCATTGAGTACACTAAGACATGCCAAATACATTGACAAATTTATTAATTTAGGCATGGAAAAATCCAAAGTAATTTTTGTTCTACCCATTTATACAAAAGGAGCACTTTGTTTTTAGAAATGTCTTTATTTAAATCTGTAGAGTTGAAATTGTCAGATAACTAATGCACTTTTATTAGTATATTTCAAGATAGCAGCTGTTGGTTTGTAAATTCCTTTTTTTGTCACTTTTAATCAAAATCAAAATCTTTAATCACAATCTTATTTTCATTTCATCCAGTTTAGTAGCTTCAAAATTAATTTGTACAGAGTCTTAAAATTCATGATACAAAATATGAAAACTCAGAATCCACAGATGTCATCAGTAGGCAAGTAGTCACAGGAAACCTGTGACCAGGATTTTAACATTTACATAGCACTTCAAAATGTATCAGCAGGGTTTGCATCAGAATCTTGATGTCCTGTCACTGATCTTTTTCTGGAATAAAGAAGTAAATATTCAAGAATGTAGTTTTTTACTTAATTATACTATTATAGCAAAGTGAGCTCTTTTAGTCACTGCTCTATTAAGAAAATAAACATTCATTACACATACAAACGCACAAATTATTGGGGGAAAGGAGAGTTAGAAGAAGAAGATTGGGGAGGAGAGATATGGATGTATTTATTGAGTACTAACTACACATCTGTCTTTTTGCCAGATATTTCATTCAACCCTTGAAATTACAGCTGTCAAGTAGATACCCACATTTAACAGATGAGATGCCTGAGGGCCAGATGTGATAATTAACATAGAGTACAAACTCATTATGTGGTTCCAGAAAACAAGCTCTTTCTTCGACCAGTTGAAGCCTATTATAGGAGTATATTTTCTGCTTGGATTTCAGCTTTTCATTTCAGGTATAAATCTAAAAGAAACATGGATGGGGTCTTGCAACTCATTGACAAATCCACCTTCTTATTTGTAGAAAATTCATAGACATACTTCAAATTTCTTTATGTAAGATGCTCTCTGCATCTCTTTCTATCCCTTGCACTCTATCTGTTTCTTTACATACTTTCCCTTGGAAATTATATCACCACAATGGAATAAGTGTACCTATCTGTATCGATTAAGCAGTTACTGCTTAAATACACACATATACATACACTCTCACACATTCAAAATATTGTGTAACATGTCCTCTCCTTTCTATTCTGTAGTAAATATATTGCAAAAATGACCTAAATCCTTCACCCTTCTCTGTATCACTTTTTTTTTCTCTTCTGGTTTTTTGGTACCCTATCTTGCTGGGTCATCATATTTGCTTTGCTCAGTGACAGATGAGTAGCTCTGACTTAAATAGAAACTTGTAAACAGTTCTTGTGCTGGCCCCTACTCCTGCCTCAGCCTCTGCTGCCTTCACTGATTCTCCTCCTTCCCCTTGGTCCTCACGTGGCACCCTAGCACTACCACAGCAATGTTCTAGAACCCTGGCTGGATTCTTGCTGAACTCCAGAATCACCATGTGGAGGACAGGCTCTTGGTGCTGCAGCCATGAATCAGGGCTGTGCCACTGATATGGGAGAGCTAAGTCCAGGACACTGGTCCACAAGAGACCTCCCAGCTACATGTAACATCAAACAGCAAAAATCTCCCAGAGATCTCCATCTCAAAGCCAAGACCCAGCTCCATTCAATGACAAGCAAGCTGCAGGGCTGGACCCCCTATGCCAAACAACGAGAAAGACAGGAACAAACCCCATCCATTAGCACAGAGGCTGCCTAAAATCATAATAAGGCCATAAACAACGCAAAACACACCACCAGACATGGAACTGCCCACCAGAAAGACAAGATCCAGCCTCATCCACCAGAACACAGGCACTAGTACCCTCCACCAGGAAGATTACACAACCCACTGAACCAGCTTTAGCCACTGGGGACAGACACCAAAAGCAACAGAAACTACGAACCTGCAGCCTGCAAAAAGGAGACCCCAAACACAGTAAGATAAGCAAAATGAGAAGACAGAGAAACACACAGCAGATGAAGGAGCAAAGCAAAAACCCACCAGACCTAACAAATGAAGAGGAAATAGGCAGTCTACCTGAAAATAAATTCAGAATAATGATAGTAAAGATATCCAAAATCTTGGAAATAGAATGGAGAAAATACAAGAAACATTTAACAAGGACCTAGAAGAACTAAAAAACAAACAAGCAGAGATGAACAACACAATAAATGAAATTTAAAATTCTCTAGAAGGAATCAAGAGCAGAATAACTGAGGCAGAAGAACGGATAAGTAACCTGGAAGACAAAATAGTGGAAATAACTACTGTAAAGTAGAATAAAGAAAGAAGAATGAAAAGAATAGAGGACAGTCTCAGAAACTTCTGGAACAAATTAAACACACAAACATTCAAATTATAGGGGTCCCAGAAGAAGAAGAGAAAAAGAAAGGAACTGAGAGAATATCTGAAGAGGTTATAGTTGAAAACTTCCTTAATATGGGAAAAGAAATAGTTAATCAAGTCCAGGAAGGACAGAGAGTCTCATACAGGATAAATCCAAGGAGAAACACTCCAAGACACATATTAATCAAACTATCAAAAATTAAATACAAAGAGCACATTTTAAAATCAGCAGGGGAAAAACAACAAGTAACACACAAGGGAATCCCCATAATTTTAATAGCTGATCTTTCAGCAGAAACTCTGCAAGCCAGAAGAGAGCGTCAGGATAAATTTAAAGTGATGAAAGAGAAAAACCTACAGCCAAGATTATTCTACCCAGCAAGGATCTCATTCAGATTTGACAGAGAAATTAAAAGCTTTACAAACAAGAAAAAGCTAAGAGAATTCAGCACCACCAAACTACCTTTACAACAAATGCTAAAGGAACTTCTCTAGGCTGTAAACACAAGAGAAGTCAAAGACCTACAATAATAAACCTAAAACAATTAAGAAAATGGTCATAGGAACATACATATCGATAATTACCTTAAATGTAAATGCTCCAACCAAAAGACATAGACTGATTGAATGGATACAAAAACAAGACCTGTATATATGCTGTCTACAAGAGACCCACTTCAGACCTAGGTACACATACAGACTGAAAGTGAGGAGATGGAAAAAGTTATTCCATGCAAACGGAACTCAAAAGAAAGCTGGAGTAGCAATTCTCATATCAGACAAAATGGACTTTAAAATAAAGACTATTAGAAGAGACAAAGTAGGACACTACATAATAATCAAGGGATCAATCCAAGAAGAAAATATAACAATTGGAAATATTTATGCACCCAACATAGGAGCACCTCGATACATAAAGCAAATCCTAACAGCCATAAAGGGGAAATTGACAGTAACACAATCATAGTAGGGGACTTTAACACCCCACTTTCACCAATGGACAGATCATCCAAAATGAAAATAAATAAGGAAACACAAGCTTTAAATGATACATTAAACATGATGGACTTAATTGATATTTATAGGACATTCCATCCAAAAACAACACAATACACATTCTTCTCAAATGCTCATGGAACATTCTCCAGGAGAGATCATATCTTGGGTCACAAATCAAGCCTTGGTAATTTTAAGAAAATTGAAATTGTATCAAGTATCTTTTCCGACCACAATGCTATGAGACTAGATATCAATTACAGGAAAAAATCTGTAAGAAATACAAACACATGGAGGCTAAGCAACACATTACTTAATAACCAAGAGATCACTGAAAAAATCAAAGAGGAAAGCAAAAAATACCTAGAAACGAATGACAATGAAAACACAATGACCCAAAACGTATGGGATGCAGCAAAAGCAGTTCTAAGAGGGAAGTTTATAGCTATACAAGCCTACCTTAAGAAACAAGAAACATCTCAAATAAACAACCTAACCTTACACCTAAAGCAATTAGAGAAAGAAGAACAAAAAATAACCAAAGTTAACAGAAGGAAAGAAATCATAATGATCAGATCAGAAATAAATGAAAAAAAAATGAAGGAAACAATAGCAAAGATCAATAAAACTAAAAGCTGGTTCTTTGAGAAGATAAACAAAATTGATAAACCATTAGTCATACTTATCAAGAAAAAAAGAGAGAAGACGCAAATCAATAGAATTAGAAATGAAAAAGGAGAAGTAACAACTGACCCTGCAGAAATGCAAAGGATCATGAGAGATTACTACAAGCAACTATATGGCAATAAAACGGACAACCTGGAAGAAATGCACAAACACTTAGAAACGCACAACCTTCCGAGACTGAACCAGGAAGGAATAGAAAATATGAACAGACCAATCACAAGCACTGAAATTGAAACCGTGATTAAAAATCTTCCAACAAACAAAAGCCCAGGACCAGATGGGCTGGTCACAGGTGAATTCTATCAAACATTTAGAGAAGAGCTAGCACATACCCTTCTCAAACTCTTCCAAAATATAGCAGAGAGAGGAACACTCCCAAACTCATTCTATGAAGCCACCATCACCCTGATACCAAAACCAGAGAGATGTCACAAAGAAAGAAAACTACAGGCCAATATCACTGATGAATATACATGCAAAAATCCTCAACACAATACTAGCAAACAGAATCCAACAGCACATTAAAAGGATCGTACAGCATGATCAAGTGGGGGTCATTCCAGGAATGCAAGGATTCTTCAATATATGTAAATCAATCAGCGTGATATACCATATTAACAAATTGAAAGAGAAAAAACATATGATCATCTCAATAAACGAAGAGAAAGCATTTGACAAAATTCAACACCCATTTATGATAAAAATCCTGCAGAAATTAGGCATAGAGGGAACTTTCCTCAACATAATAAAGGCCATATATGACAAACCCACAGCCAACATCATCCTCAGTGGTAAAAAACTGAAAGCATTTCCACTAAGATCAGGAACAAGACAAACTTGCCCACCCTCACCACTCTTATTCAACATAGTTTTGGAAGTTTTAACCACAGCAATCATAAAAGAAAAGGAAATAAAAGGAATCCAAATTAGAAAAGAAGAAGTAAAGCTGTCACTGTTTGCAGATGACATGGCACTATACATAGAGAATCCTAAAGATGCTACCAGATAACTACTAGAGGTAATCAATGAATTTGATAAAGTAGCAGGATACAAAATTAATGCAGAGAAATATCTGGCATTCCTATACACTAATGATGAAAAATCTGAAAGTGAAATCAAGAAAACACTCCCATTTACCACTGCAACAAAAGGAATAAAATATCTCGGAATAAACCTACCTTAGGAGACAAAAGCCCTGTATGCAGAAAAGTATAAGACACTGATGAAAGAAATTAAAGATGTTATAAATAGATGGGGAGACATACCATGTTCTTGGATAGGAAGAGTCAACATTGTGAAAATGACTCTACTACCAAAGCAATCTACATATTCAATGCAATCCCTATCAAACTACCACTGGCATTTTTCACAGAACTGGAACAAAAAATTTCAAAATTTTTATGGAAACACAAAAGACCCCGAATAGCCAAAGCCATCTTGAGAACAAAAAATGGAACTGGAGGAATCAGGCTCCCTGTCTTCAGACTATACTACAAAGCTACAGTTATCAACACAGTATTGTTTTGGCACAAAAACAGAAATATGGATCAATGGAACAGGATAGAAAGCCCAGAGATAAACCCACGCACATATGGTCACCTTATCTTTGATAAAGGAGGCAAGAATATACAATGGAGAAAAGAAAGTCTCTTCAATAAGTGGTGCTGTGAAAACTGGACAGCTACATGTAAAAGAATGAAATTAGAACACTCCCTAACACCATACACAAAAATAAACTGAAATGGATTAAAGACCTAAATTTAAGGCCAGACACCATCAAACTCTTAGAGGAAAACATGGGCAGGACACTCTATGACATAAATCACAGCAAGATCCTTTTTGACCCACCTCCTAGAGAAATGGAAATAAAAACAAAAATAAACAAATGGGGCCTAGTGAAACTTAAAATCTTTTGCACAGCAAAGTAAACCATAAACAAGACCAAAAGAGAACCCTCAGAATGGGAGAAAATATTTTCAAATGAAGCAACTAACAAAGGATTAATCTCCAAAACATACAAGCAACTCATGCAGCTGAATATCAAAAAAACAAACAACCCAATCCAAAGATGGGCTGAAAACCTAAACAGACATTTCTCCAAAGAATATATACAGATTGCAAACAAACACATGAAAGAATGCTCAACATCATTAATCATTAGAGAAATGCAAGTCAAAACTACTGTGAGATATTATCTCACACCGGTCAGAATGACCATCATCAAAAGATCTAGAAACAATAAATGCTGGAGAGGGTGTTGAGAAAAGGGAACTCTCTTGCACTGTTAGTGAGAATGTAAATTGATACAGCCACTATGGAGAATAATATGGAGGTTCCTTTAAAAACTAAAAATAGAACTGCCATACGACCCAGCGATCCCACTACTAGGCATATACCCTGAGAAAACCATAATTTAAAAAGAGTCATGTACCACAATGTTCTTTGCAACTCTATTTACAATAGCCAGGACATGGAAGCAACCTAAGTGTCCATCAACTGATGAATGGATAAAGAAGATGTGGCACATATATACAATGGAATATTACTCAGCCATAAAAGAACAAATCTGAATTATTTGTAGTGAGGTGGATGGACCTAGAGACTGTCAAACAGAGTGAAGTAAGTCAGAAAGAGAAAAACAAATATCATATGCTAATATATATATATATATATATATATATATATATATATATATATATATATATATATATGGAATCTAAAAAAAGAAAACAGAAGAACTTTGGGGCAAGATGGGATAAAGATGCAGACCTACTAGAGAATGGACTTGAGGATACGGGTAGGGCTAAGGGTAAGCTGGGACTAAGTGAGAGAGTTGCATGGACATATATACGCTATCAAACGTAAAATAGATAGCTAGTGGGAAGCAGCCGCATAGCACAGGGAGATCAGCTGGGTGCTTTTTTACCACCTAGAGGGGTGGGATAGGGAGGGTGGGAGGGAGGGAGACACAAGAGGGAGGAGATATGGGGATATATATATATATATGTATAGCTGATTCACTTTGTTATAAAGCAGAAACTGACACACCATTGTAAAGCAATTATACTTTAATAAAGATGTTAAAGAAAAAAGTGCTTGTGCTTTTTCATTTTGCTCTTTTCCCTCTGCAACTGGCATGAGAAATGCCAAGACGAGCTTGCTAGCGGATGAGAGGTTTATGAAGCTCAATCAAGTTGCCCTAGTCATTTCAAGGGAAGGACATCCCAGATCAGTATCAGACAGATGGTCATGAAACACGTAACTGATCCCAGCCAAAATCAGAGAGAGCTGAAGAGTGACCTGGACAGCCAACTGAATTACAAAAATAAACAGACTGTGTGTTATTGAGGCTTTATGATAATCTATGCCAATAATCTATACACTTTCTTCCTACTATGGTTAAATATATAATCCTTTATATTTATCTAGGCTATAATTGCATTAATATGATAACTAGTCTTTCACCACTCACTTAATTCACCCTCCCAATATTGGTGGTTCATCTTTCTTTTTAGATGATAGGTAATAAGATGTCTTTCATCAAAGACCTCTGGTAATCCTCTGTTGCCTATCAAATCAATACAAATTCCCTATCCTGCTATTTAAAAGTCCTCCAACGGCAGCTCACAAACGCCAGCATTTCCTCTACCTAGAATGTTCTCTCTCCTCCTTGGCCGCATTTATGAATATTTCTCATCCTCCAGAGTGGAATTGAAATCCCACTTCCTTCTTGGTTAACTAACCAAGAGTGATTTATTTCTTTTCAGATCTCACCTAGTTTTCTCTTAATGCATATCTTATGGCACTGACCACATTCTAATTTTTAAAATAGTTGTATATGTGCACAAGTCTTGTCTTTACCTTATACCCTCCTTTATAACTAAGGGCAGCGATCTGGGTTATCCTCCACTCTCTCTCTACCAAACGTCGTGCGTGTTCCTTCATCTTTTTTTTATCATAACTACCACTGTACTCCCTTCATGACTTCAATTTCAAGCTTTCCAATCTCCAACCACTAATTCTGCTCTTTCTAGCTCATTGCCTCTAGTCTCTGATCGCAACAACTCCTCCATCTCATTAGATAGTTCAAATTTACAATCCTATACCTTCTCACTACCCCAAACTATTTTTTATTACACAGTCTAAATAGCATGGTTTATTATCATTCACTCTTGCATTTTACTCTCTACTCCCTTGGACCTTCCTCTGTCTTAATCACTTGGTAAAACCTCAGTTCAAAATAAATCAAATTCTCTATTTTACACTTGCACTTTTGAAGCTGTGTGTGGCTGGAGAAAATTATACAACCATTGTGTTGGTTAATTTTATGTGTCACCTTGAATGGGTCATGAGGTTCCCATACATTTGGATAAATATTCCTCTGGATATGTCTGTGAGGGTATTTCTCAATGAGATTTACATTTGAATGGATAGACTGGGGAAAGCAGATTGCCCTCCTTACGTGCACCATCCAATCAATTGAAGGCCTAAATAGAACAAAAAGACTGAATAAGAGAAAAATATTCATTCTCTCTCTCTCCCATATGTATAGATACACACACACACTAGGGGTTTATAGATATAAGAATATATAATAGATATGTATAAGAATATATAATAGATAATCTATACAAATAATGGATACTATTAGGTATAGATACTATAGGTAGATAGATATAGATATACATTTTCATATATACTATTGATTCTTTTTCTCTGGAGAGCTGACTGCTGCAACCATGTTGATTCATCTCACTTTAAATTCATGACCAATAACTTCAAACTGTCCCTTAGTGCTATACGACAAACTATTAAATTCCCATTGGTAATTCACTCAATATTAAATGACAAAATCATAATGCCCCCTCTTTTTTTCGTCATCCCAACTTTCTTTTCCCCTTTCTTATTATAAACTATTGGCCTTGCTTTTTATTTACTGGGAAAATAGAGGCAATCATAAATGAATTTCTGCACACTCTCGCCTCCATTCTATCAATGTGTATTTCTATCAGAATCTTATGCTCACAGAATTACGCTGTATAGAGGACAGACCCTGAAGCCCTACAACTTGGGTTTGAGTCCCAGGTCTGGTTCTTTTATCAGCATGGCATCAGAAAAGCAATCTAACTACTTTGGGCCTCAGATAGCTCATAAGTAAAATGAAGAAAATGTTAGAACTTACAATGTTGTATTCAATGAGTTAAATGTACATCATGTTATTTAGAATTATACCTGTCAATGATTATCATTATATAGATGTTATCTATTATTTTTGTTGTTCCTTCTGTGCTGATTTTGGTGTGTTTTTTTAATATTTGTTCTATTTATTTTATCATGTACATTTTTTCATGTTATTTAGTATTCACAAAATAACATGATGTGTAAAGGTTACTAAATACTCCATTCTATGACTTGATGTATTTAATGTATTCATCCACTCATTTGTTATTTGTTTGTTTGTTTGTTTGTTTTTGCGGTACACGGGCCACCCATTGCAGTGGCCTCTCCCGCTGCAGAGCACAGGCTCTGGATGTGCAGGCCCAGCGGCCATGGCTCACAGGCCCAGCGGCTCCGCGGCATGTGGGATCCTCCCGGACCGGGGCTCGAACCCCGTCCCCTGAATCAGCAGGCGGACCCCCAACCATCACGCCACCAGGGAAGCCCCATTCATTTGTTTTAATCTAAGTTTCTCAATGGCAGCATGGAATCACTCAATTGTGAACAAGTCCACTTGGAATCACTCAATTGTAAACAAGTCCCATATGAAATAAAAACACAACATTTACACTGGTTCAAATACCTGGTGATGCAGTCTCTCTGAAGACTGCACCAAAGGATATACTCTTTCTTCCCAACATCATGTTCAAACCTTTAATCATGTAACTAAAAATCTTCCTAGGAATCTTCTGCAAGTTTAGGGGGACTGTGGAAGAGGCTTTCTCCCTTTCTTGCTGAGAATATGCTTCCCAGAGGAAAAAATTGGGTCCAAAAGGAGGTTATATTTTAGTTTCCTCTTTTAAAACCTCTGCATGTGTCAAGAGGACTATGTAATACAGTCACTTCTCTACAACCAATAGCAGTGATTAAAGTATAAATTGCATGATGTTCACAAGTTATCAGAGATTTTTATAGATGACAGGGATTGATGCTATATTTTTTATTGGCTAACCTATAGCACAGGAATAAAAAGTGTACATATTTCTCTGCTGAAACTTGAGCAAAATCATAATAAATTGGGTTCAGATTACTTCTAAGACAATTCTAAGAATATTTGCACATAAAGTGTGTGTATTGCATATATTTTTCCATAAGCTAACCAATTTTCTTCCTATCAGAAAAATAAAATTAAGTAAAATTACCTTCTTATAAACTTCCTGTTCCCTACCACCTTTCCAGATTAACTCCTCTTGGGTACCTAGTTATTGAATATCTCACATAATGGTAAATAATTTAGTTGAGACCTTCTCCTCCAGAAATTTAAATGCAAAAATATTTAATAGTCATAAATAGATGTTCAGTCTTTTTACCATTACCAAAAAGTTTTGTGGATATGTGTATTTTTTCTTTAAAAAACAATTTATTCAAGAAAATGCACAGATTCTAAGTGTTTAGTTCAAAGCATTTGATAAGATCTAGCTCATTTCTGTCACTGCAGAAAGTTTCCTTGTGTCTCTTTGAGTGTCTGTGAGACATATCCGTGGGGTTGCATGTCTAAATCGTGGATTCCTTGTGTTGTACGGTAGATCCTTATTAGTTATCTATTTTATGTATATATATATGTATATATATGTATATATATACATATATATGTATATTATGTGTGTGTGTATATATATATATATATATATATATATATATATATATATATATATATACACAATACTCTGTAATGACTTATATGGGAAAAGACTCTAAGAAAGAGTGGATATAAGTATAACCGATTGTACAGCAGAAAGTAACATGATCTTGTAAATCAACTATACTCCAATAAAAATTTTTAAATTTAAATAAATAAATAAATAGTGGATTCCCTTTAGTGCTGAGTAGTATTACCTTATGTGGGTTTACCACGAAGTGTTTATCATGTTCTCCTGTTGATAGGCATTTGGTTTGTTTCCAGATTTAGACTAATATGGTTTATAGTTATTGATTACGAATTATTAATTTGTAGTGACATGTGTGTGTACATGTGTATGCACTTATATGTGTGTATCCAACATCAGATGTATTCTACAGTAGGTAAACTGTAAATTACTGATTCATTTCTTTAACAGTGTTTTTCATGAGCATAAATGATAAATTTTAATCTTGTTTAATTTACCAGTTTTTTCCCTTATGAATAGTCCCTTTTGTATACTGTCTGAAAAACATTTGCCAGTCTCCATGGTCACAAATATATTCCCCTCTGTTTTCTTTTATGAACTCTATGGCTCTAGCAGCTATTCTTAGATTTATAATTCAGCTTGGAATAAATCTTGTTTATAGAATGAATTAAGGGTTAAAAATGAGATTTATTTTTTTCTATATGAACATCTGGTTAACTCATTGCTATTTGACTTGGTGCCTACAAAAATGTTTTAATGATATCTGTGCAAGTTTAAAGACTTTTGAGCTTGATGCTCCTGAATTAAATAGGTTAGTTTTCAAAATGGGTTTTCATATCTTTGGAAGAATATTATATTATTTATTTTTTGGACAATATTTACTCAAATATAATAGTTGTTATGGAATGAATTGTGTCTTCCCCAAATTCATATGTTGAAGTACTTACTCCCAGTAGCTCAGAATATGGCTTTATTTGGTGTTAGAACATTTAAAGAGGTAGTTATGTTAAAATGAGGCTTTTAGTGTGGGTCGTAATGGTATATGATTGGTGTCCTTGAAGAAGAAATACCAGTAAAGCTTGTTCAGAGAGAAAAGGCCATGTGAGGACACAGCAAGGAGAAAGCCATCTTTAAGCCAAGGAGAGAGGCCTCAGGAGAAACCAAACCTGCTGACACCTTGATCTTGAATTCTAGCCTCCAGAATTATAAGAAAATTAATTTCTGTTTTTTAAGTCAGCCAATGTGTGATATTTTTGTTATGGCAGCCCTAACAAACTAACACAGCCAGAAACAAATATTCTGAATATAGGGACCGCTGGCCTGAGAACAATCTCTGGGGAAAATGTGTTCCTTATGATTCAAGTTAGAATTTTTGCACCTTTTGATTGTTATAGCACAGTCTGCATCCAAGACCAGCTGAGATAGCTAAAATAACATATTTCATTATAAAAAGCAATAATCCTGGACTCACCATATTCCTCTTTGGCTTACCCATTGCATCCTCTTCTTGACCCCTGCCTCCCTACCACAAACACTTAAACCCAGATGTTCTGAAAATTTGTATTAGGAAGTTCAAGTTTTAAAGAATATTCTCCATAAGATTTCTGTCAATTGGTTGACTTAGGTTAATATATATATATCTCAATGTAACCGCCCATATTTTTCCCTTATTCATGATAAAATAAAGAAATAAGGAGATCACAGACCAACTCAGAATTTCTGACAACTTCAGCCTCTCTCTTCCTTCAAAGGAAAGAAAAGTAAGTCTTTCCGCCTTCAGCATTACTGGTGAGGGGGATACTAATGAAAGTGAAGTAACAATAGCAGAGCATCGTAAGAAATGTCAGTTTGACTTCTGTTCGTGTCAAGTTAAATAATAAAAATTACCATTCCCCTGGTGAATATAAACTACTAGGGGAAAAAAGGTGCCAGAGTCACCCAAGATCCTTCCTCTGATGGTTTCATTAGCCTCAGTAGTTTAATATATTCCATTAATAAGAAGAGCTAAGAATGAAGTTAAAGCTTCAATTTAAGCCTCAACTATTAAATTTTGTGTATATTTTATTTTAACATAAAATATTTTATTTAAGGGAAACAGCATTTCCAAGACTTCTGAAGACATCCTGAACATGAAGATGTTCTTGAAAAACTAATTTTGGATGAAATGAATATAAACAAAGATAGATAAAGTGTCAATTTAATTAGACAGCAATTTAAAAATTAAGAGCTATCAAGAACTCAAGTGGTCTAAAATTAAGTTTATTACTTAATATTATGGCTGAACAGTTTTTATGTAAGTCTGTAGTAGTCAGACTTTTAGCCATATCAACTAAAGAAAATTTTTGCATTGTTTGATGACGTCTCCTTTTTTATTTGTTTAATAAGTTTTCACTCTAAACCTCAGCAAAGAAATACTATGTAGTAGTAGTGATAGTTTGACATTATGATTTCAAGAAAAAGCGCACGTATCAGTTTACTCAGCACAAAGATTTTCATTCAGAGAATATTTTATGAAACAAACTTGAATTGTATATGTTGTTTGGATGAGTCCAAAACCCTTTACGTTTTATGTACTTATATAAAATGGGACAGATGAAGGGACAGCATATGCTATGACTTTGGTCTGTTGTATGTATTTGTTTTTTCCATGGCTTTCCAAGGCTTCAGTGCTAGCCCTTTATTTTTGCCCTGGAGATGTTTTCCTGTAGTAAAGCTCTATTTTAAAATGAATTTCAATGCAAAATAACCACAAGCCCTCAAAAGATTGAAAAATGTGCAAAGAACTTGGCACAGAAAGAAATTCGGAATAAAAATATCAAACTCTACTACGTTTTATTTTATTTACAAACTGTATTTATTTAGTTTCAAATTATTTATAACTTACATAAGCTTGTTTTCTTTGACATATACTTCTATCTGTGAAAATTGGATATTTTGGGTGAAGTTGGTATATATCATGCTTTTTACTATTCAAATTAAAGAAAAACAATTGTATTTAATGTTTTTTCACTTAGGGGTAGAGTCTTCAGGAATGAATTAAAGTCACTAAGAAGAGATACTGGTATTTAGTGATTTTAGAAAATGGTTCTACTTTTAAAATATCTCATGAATGGGAACAAGTAATTCAAAGCTATCTTTACTAAATAGGGGACTCCAAAAGTGGTATGAATATAAAACATATGCGCTACTACTTTTTCTCTGAATTGCCATAGAAGGGTGGTGCTGAGGACATTATTTGATTTCTAGTGAAGAGGAACTCAGCATCTGAACAAAGAAATCTCTTGTAAAATGCTACCTGAATCAAATATAAAAGCTCAAAGGCTATGTTTTATTGTTCCACATATTGTCCTGAGATCTCAGTAATAGACTCTTAGGGATTGGATTTCCCAGAATTTTTACCCGTGATAGAGTAGCACAAAAAACAACTCCTGTTCAGCAAAAGTGTAACTCAGTCTTCTTTGCCTCTTTAGTACTCTATGTATATTATATACCTCATTTTTTAACCTTTCACATCACATATCAGAGTAACAACTTTTATAAATTTTGGTTAGCACAAGACTCCGTAGCATAACATCATATGAATTTATGTAAAACGCTTTCTGTTACAGTAGCTTAACTTTAGGCCTCTAGCTTTATCAATTCCATAAACAGAGAAATCTTCAACATAGTACACATTCAATTTCTTTATTTAATCCTAATCTTCAACATAACAATAATGGTGGTTTACACTAATTTCTTATTTAAAGAAGCATTTGTTATCTTTTTTTGTAGTGTAAGATTTTACTGTTGATAAAGAATTCCACAAATGCCACTCAAGCAAGTTTCAGTTTTAGAAATCTGACAAAATATTATTACAGATTTGTAGACCAAAAAATTAAAGTTGCTATTGATTCTTCAAAAACAAAGTAATATCCAATACTCTTTGTATTTTGTATACCACATAAATACATATTTATATAAATATAACATTATGTATACTATATATTATATGCTATAATAACCATAATTTACTATATATACACTATAAAAGCAAATTCATTCATACAAATAAATTTGAGTATTTACATATTATTGTAGAAATGAGTTAAAAGAAAAATATAATTTCAGATGGTATTTAAACTCTAATTTTGATAAAATGGGGGGAACAGCTAATATTAATTATCCTTACTATGTCTAAATATTACTAAATATTACTAAATTTAGTAATTTAGTAATATTACTAAATTACTAAATATCCTTAGGACATAAAATTATCTTAGAACAAATGTTTATTTAATCCTTGTTTTTGAAACCAGAAGAAGAGACCAATATTCTGGTAATTTTAATAAATGTTTTAAAATAAGATGTTTTGCAATGACAAGCAGAGTTTGGTGCCTAATTTGAAGGTTATTCCTTCTATTTCATTCAGCTTGAGTGCCCTCAGGTCGTGTTTGTCTTACCAAGAAAAGATTTTTTTTCAGGTTGTTTGATTTAACATCTTTATAATGACAAATATCTAGTCTGCTAGTTGGCTACCTACCTACATACTTATTATATATGCACTGGTTCACTCAGTTTTATTATGTAAATATTATGATAGAAAGAGAAAATAAAAACATGTCAAAGGAAATATATCAACATATGCCTAAGTAGTTACATTAATTGAGTATTAAATTTAATTCTGGGCATCCAAGCAAGATAAAAATGGAAACATGATAAATTACCTAATTGTCATTATCTGTTAAAAAACAATATACCAGCTGGTCAGATGAGATCATTTTTTCTTGGTACTAAATCATCCAGCTAATGTATCAATTTATGGACAATATAATATTAAATAGAATTCTTAAGTCATATCATGATGGGTTTTTGAGGGGATCTATCAATACGGAATTGAGGTCACAACAAAGTGGGTTTGTTGCTAAGAACTTACCCCACCACAGGGCAAAGGGTAGCCCTTTGGTTTGAGAAAACTTATTTTGCAAGTGGTTATTTAAATAAAAGTGAATACATTCAGTTTTAGAAATAAAACTGGACATGTATATATAAATAAGCTTATTCAAGGATTCAGTGAAAAATATTTACAATGGGGACTTCTCTGGCCGTCCAGTTGTTAAGATTCTGCATTTCCACTGCAGGGGGCGCAGGTTCAATCCCTGATGGGGGAATTAAGACCCCACATGCTGAGCGGTACAGCCAAAAAATAAGAAAAAATTAAAACTAAACAAATATCACTTGAACAATCCTTACTACTTGAATTTCCCAAAATATTACATGTTCTCACTCCTCTATGTCTTTCCTCATGCTGTTCTTTCTTCTTGGAATGCCCTTAACTATCTGGTCAACTAAATTCTCACTAGTTCCTCAAGAATCAAATGATACTTCCTCTGAGAGGAGCTCCCAGACCAATCTAGACATCCTTCTAAAAATGTATATATAGAGATTTACAATGGCATCCACACTTTGATGTTTCTTTTTTTTTTTTTTTTCTTTCCGGGACAATTTTCATTCTGCAACCTTCTTGACCTTCCTCACTTGTGTATAATTCAATTCAGCAAACATTAATAAAGGAATACTTACATTTTCCAGATACTTTCCTAGGGCCTGAGAATACAGAAAATTGGGCCCTTCTCACGTTTCTCAGGTATGAAGCTAGCATTTAGTTGCCCTGTGTGTTGACACTCCTGTAGTAAATGTGTCTCTGCCAAAAGCATAGTTTCAGTACTAAACTCACTGTGACAGCATATTAACAGTGAAATTTTTAAGCATCTTTCCTTTTGCAAAGAAATTCGTAGACACCTTCTAATAAACAAAACTGTAGTGTATGCTTCTAGTTATTTTAATTTCATTTCCAAGTAGGAAGTATAGTCACAAAAATGCTAATTTGACTTTCTAAATGTGCCATTTCCTACATATTTCACATAGCCCTCCTCTTTCCTGTACAATTCAAATATATACACCATCTATCCAAATGAACATTTCTAAACTCAATTCAGTTTCATCAGTATTTTCCCAGTGTTCGGGTGCACAGCCAGATACAGCTGTCATTTCTCTGTCTCAAGAATTACTTGGTCAAAACTGGTTGTTTCTGTGTATCAGCATCAGTCATCCTTAATCCCCCAAAAATAACATTGGGAAGAACGAAATAAATCGGAGACTAAAATCGCTGTTTCTTTCATGTTGCTCTTTTTTGAGAGTTGGGAGATCAGCTTTGATAGTGGATTACTGGATGTCACATGTTCTCACTGGAACATCACAGATTGGATTTAGCACAAAAATACATTTTTCTGATCTGTAAACAGCGCCAGCTGAATCCATATTTCTCATGAATGTCCTGCCACAGCATTGCATGTTCTCTTCATCATGCAGCCAGTTGGTTATAATTCCCTTTGAGCACAATTTCCAAGAACTTTCATCTGTCACTTGGAGCTGAGCATCCTGAAGCTTCACCACCTTTCTGGGCAGTTGGAACTTGGTTGCACTGCTGCATTTCCTGAGTTAGATGCCAATAAAATATCTTCAAGCAGCTTTAAGCTAGTTGGCTTCATTCGAGGTAGAGGCACTGCTATCAGCTATCTTTTGAGAGCTTACCTTAAGCCACAAATCGGCAGCTTGAACATATGTTTTGTAGGAGGTAATAACTCTGGTCTCTAGGGTTGGATTTTGACAACATTCCATCATTATGGCTAAGTGCAAGCAAAATGGAATTGATTAGAATTACCCATTCTTTCAAACATCATGTATTTTTGGTGGGGCAAGGAAGAATTGCCTCCCCTCAAAATATTTATCTGACCAATGTCTGGAAAAGAAAATTATACTTAGTATTATGATTTTAGTATAATCATGTCAACTCAATTCAAATATATCCAGATGTCAGCTGCATCAGGCCAATTAACCCACCAGATATTTTTGAGAGAAAAAGTTTCCATCATCTCAAATGAAATTTTTTTAAAATTAATTTCATCTATTGACTCACTAATTTAAAAAATATGAGGCATATTAAGAAAAAGTGAGTTTAAGAGGTGACTTGAAAGATGAGTCAATATTTCTTCAGTCAGAGTGGTAGTCTTAGAATTGCAAACAATCACAGAAGTTTCAGTGCTTCACTTCAAAGCCAGACAGTGTGTTATCTATCTGCTATGTATTCAGAGATGAATCAAGCACACTCGCTATTTTCTAGAATTTCCTCCAGAGAGGAGACAGGTCTCTGAAGAATAACATCAATAGAATAACCCGAATAAAAATATGAATATATTTAAAAAATATAAATTCTTGGCATGCACAAGAGGAAGTACTTCTGCCTTGATAGGACATGGAATATTCTTAGAGGAGTCAACAGGAACTGGGTCATTCATTCATTTAAAAATATGTTTTCTGGATATATCTTTGTGCCATTCACTTCCATTTTCTCTCATCACCTTCTTTGAAGGATGAGCCTTATTTATCTCCCCAGGAAAAGGAATACTATTTCCTGCAGCTCCTTGGGTTCCTTTAATCCCTTATCCAACCAAACATATCCTGAAACCAAATTATGTTGGGATATAATCCTAATGGTCTAGTAACCAGGAAAAACGATGACAGATCCTGGGGATGAGATACACATGTTCCTACAACAGAGATACTCTATAGGAGAGGGAGTATTCTAACCCTTAATAGGGAGGACTGGGCTACTACTATATGAATAGATGGGCTAGGGGAATCTGTGAATGTAAGATTTCTTTAGTGTGTCAATCCAGATATCTCTATCATATAACCAAGTCATTTTATTTCTCAATCAGAGCCTTGACTTTACATAAGACAATTGCCTTAGTTCATTGTTTCACTTTCTTTGAAGCTCTGGTACTTTAATCACAAAGTCTTTTGCCTGGTTCTCAGCTTTAACTGTTCTCTGGTTGCAATTAGGGCTTGCTGTGCTACCAAGGAAGCCGGTACTCTCACATTTAATTTTTAATTGCTGTTTAATCACTGTTACCCTTTGGTTGTCTTTTCTCTAATATCTAGTACACTTAGCAACAGCCGCTCGCATTCACTGTCTTTTATGTCAGCTGCGACTTATCCCATATCTCTCAAAGTTGCAATACATTGCCCTTGCTCGTGCATCCTCCTCCACTGATAGACCAATCCAGTTTACTGTGAAAGAAAGTTTTAACAAAAGTACTGCTCTCTTGGACCAGAGTCTTCTGTGATCATCTAACACTAGTAATGGATCTTACGTGTGAGTTAGCAGATGACTAAGTTCCCGGATTCTATCTCTTATTCCTCTGACTATTCCTGGAAGCAATGATTGCAGTTTGGGGTCCCAGGAAGCAGAATCTGAGAAGATTAACATGCAAGAATTTTATCACAGAGTGCATGGAAACTCTGAAGAGAAACCAAGTGTGGTGGGATTGAACAGAAAGAGAAAAATTATGATGTAGCCCAAACAGAGCCCTAGCCAAGCCTATGAGGAGTTCTGAAGCTATGAGGACCCTTCAGCACTGCCTTCATTTTAGTCAGAGGGCTGGGTTTAATACTCTTGCATCTATCATCATTGAATGCAGGCTATCTCTAGGAAGGGTATGTGATCTTGGGCAAAGCAGCTGACTCTGGTATGGGGCATTATCTAGCAAGGGCTGTCATCTAACAGTAGTTAGCTAGCAACCTCATGAGAAACTAAGGGACTAAGTCTTTTAGCCCTGAATAGGAGTCTAGGTGGCACATCACAAAATCCACTCTGGAAATTTCAGAAGTAGTACCAGCCTCCAGTGCATGCAGCCACTTTCAATAGGACAGAGAATAGTGGCATGCCAGAAGCTATGGCAGATGGGCATATGAACCTCAGGCAGTGCACCCATGTCCCTGTGGTTTTCAGGGGACTCAGATTAGCTGAATCCTCTAGATAAGGACCACAGGCACTCTACAGGGGATGGCGGGTCTGCAAAGAGCACCAAAGATCATTACAGGAATTGTTCACCATTTCCCAGCCCAGAAAATACCAGTGCAATGTCTTCTACACTAACTACCTGGAATTAGGCAAAAATTCATCAGTAAAGTGTACAGTCCTCTACGAGACTACCCTTACTTCAGACACCAGCCAGAAACCTGAGAGTTCCCAGGGCCACCCTCATTTCTCACCAAGTGACCACAAATTTGAAAATTCCCTCAGGTTTGATAATTGCTACAATGATTCACAGAGCTCAGGAAAGTGTTATACTTATCATTTTAGTGTTACAGCAGAGAGGATTCAAATCAGAACCAGTAAAAGGAAAGACACATAGGTCAGGGTCTCAAAGGATCTCAAACTCAAAGCTTCCCGTGTCCTCTCCTTATAGAATCAGGATATATTACCCACTCAGAACATGGATATGTTATGATATGCACAGCATTTTTCCAATAAGGGATGCTCTTCTGAGTTTAGGTGTCCAAAATTTTTATTGGGTTTTGATTATGTAGGCATGACTGATTGGATCAATACCCATGTGACTGAACTCAATCTCCAGCCCCCCTCCTTTCCCTGGAGATTGAACTGATACTTCAAAGCCAGAACCCCTTAATCACATGGTTGGTCTTTATGGCCTGAACCCCTCTCCACAGTCATTATCATTAGCACAAACTATCTACAATCCCACCGTGAGTCAACTCATGAGCATAAACCCCCAGAGTCCACCATAAAAAAGATACTCTACAACAGCGACTTTCCAAGGATTTAGAAGCTAGTTCCAAGAACTGGGGACAAAGGTCAGCCAAACTCTTTATTACGGAGAAACCAGCCATTCCCCTGAGCCAGTGGAATCCAGAAGACTCCATGGCTCAGAAGAATGCTTTCTTTCATACTCTGTAAGGACTCAGTACGATCCTTCATATAACTATTTACCACCTTGAAAGACAGAAATAAAGGGTGGAGGGGTGGATTGATATGGGGAAGGACTTAGAAAAACTGATTCTTCACATAAAATACTTTTACACCAGCCCTTGATAGAGAGTCTAGCTTGGAATACATATAGAAAAAAAAAGACTTTTTTTTTAACTCAAGCTTTAAGTTGCCTGATATCCAGTGGAATTGAGGCTCTTAGATCAGTCATAGAAAATAAAGAAGATAACATTTCTTCGTTCATTAGAAAGTAACATAGGGGTTTCCCTGGTGGTGCAGTGGTTAAGAATCCATCTGTCAATGTAGGGGACATGTGTTCAAGCCCGGATCTGGGAAGATCCCACATGCTGTGGAGCAACTAAGCCTGTGTGCCAAAACTACTGAGCCTGCTCTCTAGAGCCCACGAGGTATACAACTACTGAACCCACGTGCCACAACTACTAAAGCCCACATGCCTAGAGTCCGTGTTCTGCAACAAGAGAAGCCATGCACAGCAACGAAGAGTAGCCCCCATTCGCTGCAACTAGAGAAGCCCGCATGCAGCAATGAAGACTCAACGCAGCCAAAAATTAATTAATTATTTAATTATTTTTTAAATGGCACTTACATGAAGTTCTCACACATGGGAAGGGACTTTCATGGTTTTAATTTTCTTCCAGCACCAAAAGAGGTAGCACCCATGATTTCTAATCAGCTTCCCCAATGTGGAGCAAAAGGTTGAAAAGATGTCACCATTCAAGTATCAAAAAATGGAGTAAGACTCCTATTTTACCATGCTCTATTTTCAGCCAAAAATATAACTTGGGGATGTCCAATAACTTTGCAATGTTTAGGCATCTCTCATTGAGAATGGTCTAAAATAAGGAGATAGATTTTGTAGTAGCAAGGTCACCAGGAAGTTCTAAAATAAGAGTTTGAGATTGAACATAAATGGGGTTCTTTTTTGCGAAACAGTTTTAGAATATACACCATCAGTTCCTTAGTTCTTTGCCAAGCTCTAATTTTGTAAAAGTTTGGTTAAAAACCTAACAAACACAAATTGCCTTTGTGGGTTGTTTCAGTGCAGAAACAAAACTCCTGCCCTAGATATGTCATGATAACAGGCTTTAGATTTCTTCTGTTCTATCCTGTTGTAGTGCTGCCATCTAAAAAAACACTTGGAAGATAAACAGATTTATTATGAGGAACTGGTGTCAACAGAAAACTGTACAGCATCAAAATGAAAGAGTGCAAACCCAACAGTCTTTCATTACATATTTTAGCCAAAGCATGAGTAAATTATGTTCAGGTATGGGACTCATATCAAGGAGTGACTAGGAATGGAAAAAACAGTATTAAGAATAGAAATACAGAGCAGATTTGTAGTTGCCTGAAGCAGTGGGGGTGGGTAATGGGTGAAGGGGTCAAAAGGTATAAACTTCCAGCTATAAAATGAATGTCACCAGGATGTGATGTACAGCATGTTGACGATAGTTAATAATACTGTACTGCATATTTGAAAGGGGCTAGGAGAGTGAGCGTTGAAAGTTCTCATCACAAGAAAATAGAATTTGCAACTATGTATAGTGATGGATGTTAACTGGACTTATTGTGGTGATCATTTTGAAATTAAATAAAAAGAATAGGGACCTTGTTATTGTCAAGAGGTATTATGTGTCTGTAAAACACTCACAAATATTAAACAATCAAATGGAGGGAAAAATCTAAGAAGATAAAGTGTATTGTTAAAACATAACAATCTGTAGCTATGTTTACCTCATTCTATGAAACTTGGGCAGATGTAGTCTACCTCAAGCTGTCCATCACCTGCTTGATTAGATAGTATTATGCTAAAGCTGTCTCCTTCTGTGATCATCTGCTTCTGGAAGATTCCTACAAAATCCTCAGTTTGAGGTATCTTGCTAAGTCAGTCTTAGTAATTTTAAGATGACTTACCTGTCTATTTAATTGAGAGATATAAATCCAAGGATCAATACCCTGAGATCTACACCAGGCTCAGGGTAGACTTTCTTGAATGTCTCTTCCAGGTTGTTAGTTATGAAGTTGTTTCACAGGATATCCAGAAAAGTTCCTGGAAGATTTTCATAATATGATCACATATTAGTCTGTATTAAGACAGCCTCTGGGACTGGGGGCTGATATTCAAGAGTTCAAGAGTTTCTGAAATTTGGCTTAAGTTTGAAAATTCCATTTGTCCTTTCTAACTTATCTGAAGATTGATAGTGTTGTGGGTACTGGAGTTTTTGAATTAAATATAACAATTTACCAAGCTCCTTACTTCTGGTTAAGTGAGTGCCACTATTTTAGAGAGTATTGAAATACTCAGGCAACTTTTTATTTTTCTTTTTTTGTCCCTGGAAAAGTTGAGGTTTTTATCCATTTTGACTACAGACATATAATAACCAAAATATATGTATAATCTGTTGCTAGAGCAATTGTTTAAAATTCATTTGGAGGTGCTCAAAGAAGCTTCACGAGTTTGATTCTGTTCTTCTCACGTCTTTAAAATTTTGTTAGGATTGTGTTTCAGGCACATAGGGCATCAACCACAGCCATTCTTCACTATGCATTTGAAGTTTTTCCAGAATTACTGTTTTAAGCTAAAAGCAAGTTTATATCTGGTATGAAGATAATACTAAAGAGCTTTGTCCAATATACTTCTGAAACTGAGCAGGACCCTGCAGGGGCTTCCGGGAGACAGACCTTCCTATTTCTCTTAACTCTTGTTTGTAGAAAAGCTTTAGCCTCCTAGGCCTTTCCTGAGTTCCAAAGAGCAAATTTAACCTGAGAAGTGAGTGCAGAAACAAAGAAAAACAGTCAAGCAAGAAAAATAATAATAGTTCAGTCATAAAACAAAGTCAAGGACCTTTCGTTCCTCCTCCAGGACTATAGATAATGTCCTGAGCCATGTCTTGGAGTTGTTTTGCAATTACTAAAACCACCATGAGGAAGAAGTTAACTTCATGCTGACCACTGGCACATAGAACCCAGACCAGTTGCAATCAGAGGTTGATGACTGAGATTCCCGAAACCTCACCCTATTATCTCACCATCAACCACTCAGAGAATTGTGCACGAGTCGATCACACACACTGTAAATCTCTCCCTCACTTTGTCTTTAAAAACCCTTTCCTAAAAGCCATCAGGGCATCGAGCATGAGCTACTGCCTGTTCTCCTTACTTGGTTTCACATTGAGTGCCTTGTAAAAAATGCTGTAGAAACAACCCACTGTCAGTAGATTGTCTTTGCCGTGCATTGGGTGAGCATATCCAAGTTTGGTTTGGTAACAGTATGTTAGCCAGAATTATGAGAACAGAAGAGAGTAGAATCATTTTCTGAGATGTAATATAGAATAAATTCATGACAATATATTTATGATTATCCTGGGAGTAAGAACAGGTTGCAAATAGTAAGAATGCTGAAAAATCCTCAGAGCCTTTCATTTATATCCTAAAGTATACTATACATATTCTTGATTAATAAAAACATTGAAACCTAGACAAAATTAATTTATAGACAGCTATTGTACCAATCTGTGTATCCAATTACGGGTGTACTTTTAACTTGAAAAATATGAAATTGCTGAAATATATTTATATTAACACATTTTTACTTATTTACCACCAGGTGTTGTCAGGAGAAAAATCTATGAATCTATTTCATAAGCATATAAGAGTAAGAAATAACTAAAGGTAAAATTTGAAAACATATAGCAATAAAAATGATTATTAGAAATACTTTAGATTATTAGATTACTTTTTTTCAAGAATAAGAATTTTTTTGCTACAGTAGTTCAGGAGTATGCCTGCCAGAACTACACAGAGTAGACAAAATATTTCAGATGATGAAATTGGAAAGATCTGATAATAATTTTTTCTCACCTTTATTGCCTTAGGATTAAGTATAAAGCTACCTGGATAAGTTTAGTTAATTAATAACTGATGCTTATGCTAATCTATTTTAATTACATTCATTATTAAAATAGCAACTGTCTGAAATGAGTGCTTGATTATTTTGGCAAACTTCATAATAAATTGATTTAATCAGTAAGTGAAATGATAAAACTCAGCAGTTATCAATTTGTTTTTTGACAAAAAATAACTATCAACTGGATCTAGTTATGTACTAAATAAAATACGATGTAAAAATGAAGAAATACTGCAGCTCTTAAAAATAAATAGTTCAAGCCACCAAAAGAGAGGCAGCTATCCCTTTGATTTGAAAACTTTAAGATTAGTTTACTTATTTTGTCTACCCCTTTAAACCTTCACTTTAAGTAGAGTTGCACCAGTTGTATAGATTTCTACTATAAAGAGAGAATGAAGAAGTAAAATTTTAACTGGGTGCTGAAGTTCAATGGGGATATATCTATAAAATGTTGATCAACTAAAGCAGCACTACACTAGAGTCAACATAGTGAGGTGATCTTTAAACAACTTCTCACAAGTTTTACCATGCCCTTAGAGGTGTTCCAACTTGAATAAATTGATGAGGACTTCCCAAAGTTCAGGCAACACTCAAGCTACTAGAACCCTCTACCCTCACTTACTAAAATACTTCAAAGTATTTTATCAATTATTCGTTCAGTCATTTAGCAAACGTCATTTAAGTCGTACTTCTGTCTGTATTTTCTTAAGTGTTAGAAGGAGATGTGAAGAATATTACCCCTTTTGTTGTCAAATACTCCATCACCTACTTTTCAGATATGCAAACTGCTGTAACGTAGTGTGATTAACCCGTTAAGATAAGTGGACAGAGAGGAGGGGTTGATAAGCAACTAAATAAGTCTGAGGATAAATAGAAGAATGGCTCCTAGAGGGAGTGTTAGGATCTGAATCTTAAAGTTGGAGCTACCCAAGAGGCATTGTGAAAGGGAGTTCCCATCAAGAGGAATTCATAAAGTCACACAGGCATTTGCGATGATTGGCTTATTACTGAATTTTGGAGTATTGTGTTCAACCTAATCAACTTTCTCTCAATTAAATAAGGTTCATTTTAGGGACTGAAATGTAGATGAAGCTAAAAGTGGAAGGCAAATAACAAAGGTATGAGGAAAACAGGGATACAAATGCTGGAAACCAGACAGGTTCTGAATTTATCAGTATTCCTGGAGAAACTGATCATTTGTTTTTTAAAAACATAAGTATTGACCTTCCAGACCATTCTTCTAAAAAGGCACAAATTATCAGGTGGCTATAAAGTACATTCTCAAAGTATTTCAAACTTAAAAGAATAGGAAACAAAAACACATGTTCTACTGGAATATGTCATGGTACCCTTACCAAAATCTCATTTTTCAAGTACTAGGAATATATCTGTTTTTTCACATTTAGATATGCAAAAGCAAATGCAGAGACTACAGAGGTGCTACAATAGAGTCATGCTGAACTTCTCACACAATTACTTTTGTTATGTTCAAAGCAATTACTTTTGCTGTTAGTGGGAGTAAAATATACTACCATTAAAGAGTGCAAAAAAATCAAACGCATTTCTGGGAATTACAACATAAGCTGTATGCAAATAACCCCATGAGTTCTAGGGCCTGTGTACTGCTGATGCTTCAGTTTTAATTTGTTGAGGTTGTTGGCTTTTCCTCTAATAGCTGAAGCAGAATCTATCAGCTTCAGTACAAAATAGCTGTGTTAATACCTAAGTTTCTGGGGTGGGGTTGGGGGCGGATATCACTAGTGTACTTAATAAAGGTATTTCCTTCTAAAAATGAAAAATATTGATATAAAAAAGCAAATTATACAACTAATAGCCTTTTGAAGACTAAAACTTGGATGTAGGCTTCATAGGTAGTCTTTGGTGTCATGATAATTTAATTATCTCACACAAGAGGCATGTGGATCCCTCAACAAAATATATGAACCTTAAAGACATCTTCTTTCTGTATGCAAATATTATATAATAATCAGGTAATGATCTGTATGGCTCTTGCCACTGCAGTTCTGCTCTTGCTGTGGCAGTTAATACTTAACCACCAACAAAGTCTTACCTAGGTCCAAGATCATATATTCTTAAAAGAGTGAATAATAATACAGATACTAATTATAGTAACTTATGCACATAATTTAAATATTCATGTGATCCATAATTCTTCTAAAACACAATAATTGCCTGTGGGGTGGCAGAGAAAATATTTTTGTATTTCTGCACAATTAAAGCTTTGTGAGTAAATTTTACATGGGCAAATTTGGGAAGATAATTTATGACATTTAGATAGTGAGATAATTCCAGAGAAATTTATCTGAGAGGTTGGGGAGCTAAGACCTGGGACTATGAAAGCATCATATGAAGTCCCTGTAAAGGTGGAAACAATGGTCTCACCTTTCCTCTGGAGAGATGTATATACATTCCAAAGGGTTAAAGTAAAAACATCCTTCCCAAGGATCAAAGCACTCAGGTTATTTTTTTCTAGGTTCTTTACCTACAATACAAACCAGTACACAAAGGATAACATCTGGATCTCATTGCTTCATGCCAGGGTTAAGAAATTGAGGCACTGGGAAACAACATGCTTATTTGCTGTGTGTAAATATTGTCTTCTCTTCCCTGGAAGCCTGTGTGTGCACTTAGGATAATACTGATAAATATGGATATTAAAATTCAATCTTACTCCTCCCTTCTATTCTCCAAGATTTAACATTCTAGCTGTTTCTTCTCATATTGCTCTCTTTATTTCAAATACACATTTTTACTGCTTATTTAAGGACAAATTTAGTTAGAAAAACAGAAGGCAATCTATATTTTTCAATTGTATTAATACAAGCAATTAGCTCTTTACATGACTGTTGGAAAGACTGGGGAAAAAACGTCTAGAAAACAGCCAATGAAGATCTTAGCTTAAGCATGTAAACAAATGGGTCTTACATGCTCACCCAAAGCCACTATAAATTTCAAGAATCTCTGGACCATTTCCATCCAAGTACCTTCTTTATCAACACCAGTGAAGATGATTTTCAAAAAGCTCAACTAGAGGTTTCTTGAAATCTCACATGGATCCAGTGTCTATCTTCAACTGACACCTGAAAATAAAACCCTGTCCTTCTCCTTTACCTTTAAAGTATTATGAAAGTACTATTCTTTGGATGAAGAAAATAGAGAAAGGGAATCTGGAAAAGGCAGTTCCCTGCTTCTACTTCTTACAGAAGACCTTAGAAGGACTTGCCCATAATACCTGTTAAACTGACAATAGACAATCCAGCCCATTGTTATTTCCTGACACACCAAATTTAGATATGATCTATTACATATTATGATGTACCTTATTTTAATTACCTTAAACTCCTCCTTCTTATTCTCTCTCATCTGCTATTATAGTTAAGCTGCAGCTTTGGTTAAATTGATATTAAGTGTTTATAATAACATAATATTAAATTTATCTACAACCAAAAAACATAGTATATTTGTGGTTATACTTCCATTTCTTAATTTTTCCCCCAGAGTTGATAATTGCAACATTTTTTCATTTGTTTTTGTTTGTTTGTTTCTATCACTATTTCTAAACTCATACTTAGAGCTCTTAAACAACTTTCACTGTTATTTTGTACGTGATCAAATGAATCAAATAATCTATCAGTTCTATTCTTCCCCCACTTTCCACTCCACGACATTTCTTCTTGGTTGCTACAATCTGAAATAGTTGTTCTCTTGACCCATTGCAGAGATTTTTACATAGGGCTTCTCCTTCCTGTTCTCCTGTGCTAAATCTCCTATTTCCTTCTAGGTTTCTTCCTCTCTCTTAGTTTACTTTTTCATTTTGATGAAGCACTTTCTCTAACAGCTTTCTTACCAAGAGCACAGAGGAGGTTACAGCATGGGAAGAAATGGGCATGGGGAGAAACTGTCAACTAGTAGGCTTTATTGGAATAATCTTAGTAATAACCTCCAAATATAAATATCTCTACGACCAGTTTCTGTGCAGAGTAACATACAGAAAAAAGGAAACCATATATGGCTGCATGAGTTCTAAGATCAGGTGGAAATAAGGACTGCAGGTTTTACCATTTGTAAGCAGATTTTCATTTAATTCCTTATTTTTAGCCATCTAACTCACCTTTGATTTCCATGGTATCTGTTGTCCCTGAGTTGTTTTTACTGGTTTAATTTCCTTAGAAGATAGAATTTTGATCAAAGATTGAGAGAGAGGGAGAGATAAGGAGAGAAGGTGAGAGTAAGTTGCCTGGATTCTGGGTTGGAGAAGGGCTCACGGGTCTACTGTCCTCAAAGTAGATTTCTATCATCCTCCAGTTTTCAGCCTCACAACTCACCATCCTTTCTGTTTCTTTTATGGTACAACTAGCACCAAATCCTGAGCCTCTCCTTTATTCTGTGGGGCAAGTTCTTTTCTCATTATTTTTCCTTTGGGTATTCTCAGTTGTCCAGCAGTTGCAATTCCCACTATGTTCAGAGATCTTAGGTTTAGATTGTCACTCAAACTCACTAGACACAGTAGCTTTCACCAAGGACAAAGTTTATTTAGCTTTAGGAAAGAATAAAGAAGAGGAATCATTGTATGTAAAGTAGCATAGCCAAGGTTCCATGACTGCCAAGTATGGTTGTGAGAGATGATGCTGAGTGGGTATGAATCACCTCAGCCCCAGGAAGCCACCAACTCTGGGGTCCCTTCATCGTTTCTATATTGCTAGTTTTCTGGACACTTGCATTCTTTCTCTAATGCTGCTGAAGCTCATTATTTATAAGTTACTCATTAATTAGAGTTACTAATCAATTAGAGGGTAGCCAGTTAATCTCTACAACTAAGTACAGAGGCTTGATTCAGTACACAGCAAATTCAGGGGTACTCGCATTTTTCTTAGATCTGATATACTCCTATATATTCCTTGAATCTATGTTATTAATTTAAAAATCTCTATTAATTTCTTAGGGCTGCCATAACAAAATGCTACAGACTGGATGAATTAAAAATATTTATGTCCTTACAGTTCTGAAGGCTAGAAGTGAGCAGGGTTGCTTACATTCTGAAGCCTTTCTCCTTGGCCTGTAGATGGCCATTTCCTTCTTCCTGTATTTTCACATGGCCTTCACTCTGTGTGTCTCTATGTCATAATCTCTTCATATAAGGACACCAGTCATATTGAATGACTGGTGTCCCACTCTTATGAACTTACTTTTTCATTTTGATGAAGCACTTTCTCTAACAGCTTTCTGACCCACGTAAGAGTGGTGGCCCACTCTTATGAACTTATTTAACATTAATTGTCTCTTTAAAGATCCTGTCTACAAATACAGTCTCACTCTGAGGTACCGGGGTTTAGGACTTCAACATAAGAATGAATTGGAATGAATTTGTGGGCACAATTAAATATATAACAGCATCCAGTCCTCAGGCAACCCAGAGGCCAAAGGAAAGGATCAGACGAGCTGTTAACCTTTTCCTTTGACCATTCACCAATTTTCCATATTCCAAAATTTTGGACATTCTTTGTCTGCTCTTCCCTCCTCTCCTATCCTCTTTGTCCTTTTGGATTATATCATTTTATCTCTCTTCTTATCATGTTATCAGAGTTTATTAAGGAAACAGAAATAAATGTGTGTGTTTGATCTCCTATGTGCATCCAGAAATACCCACCTCTGGGTATTCTGATTCAAGGTAAGAGAAAGGATTTTTTTTTCCTATATAATATTTTAAAATCAGGAAAAAATGTAGAGGCCAATGATAATTATTTAACAGTTGCTCAACTTTGCTAAATAAATGCTTTATTTCTTTCCTTGGAAAACTAAGTCTAATAGCTGGAAATGGCAGAAAAATATTCCAGCAAGAATTTTGAAAGCTATAATAAGCACAGCAAATGGCTCAATGCTGTGACTCCATGATGGGAAACAAATTAACCACAGAATTCTTGGTTCTTGGTATGAATTCTTTTTTGTTAGTCTCCTAAAAGTTCTGGAAGATATAATGAAGCATTTATTCATTTTCTATCTAATGATAAATGATAATCAAAGAGCATTTTCCATTCATTATGATTTACTTTAGGAAATAGTAGCAATATTGTCCTTATATACTTTTTAGTAACAACAGATATGTATCATTCTCAGGATGTGGTGATAAGGAAATTCCAAAATTCACATCTGCTAAGAGATACCTCAAATGTTCAGAACACTGACTCTTTTAAAAATAAAAGCATAAGGACTGAAAATCATTTTCTCTTCCATTTCTGATCCAAAGCTGTCTGTTCAATCAAGAATTTCTTATCCAAGCATTTAACCTGGCTAATTTATGAATATGTGACCATTTGTAATATAAGTCATAAAGTTTTCATTCTTTGAATGAGATTTTGAGAATAAAACAGTTGTTCTTGCTTCAAAGCATAAACCATCTCCACAAAGATTTATACTGGAGAGTCTGTATTGAAAAAGAAAAACTTTTAAATATCCCAGATCATCATTCATATCATTAACTCTTACAAAGCTTCAATCCCCATGATTTCAAATGGGTCAGGTCAATTTAGCAAATCACATCAGAAATCTGTCAAGTAAATAATTTTATTTTGCAGACATTTTATTAGGTTAACAGATCTATTTATTTAAGAAGACCCTGCAGCTTTATAAAAGACATTTCACTTTGTATACTGTAGCCGACAACTATTCTGCAACTATTAAATTGCCATTTTACTTTATTATGCATTATCTGATAATTATGAGGTGTAGTAAGTGGATAAGTATAATAAGTAGACAGGTATAATTAAATTTTGTATATGGGATGTTCAATTTCTTCTTTGTCATAACAGTACAAGAATGACCAAATTTCATACTTGGATGTTCAGTATAACTCTATAGTTTCTTTAAACCCTCAGCTTAGTTCTTATTTAAACATATGAAAAAAATTAGACTATTTTTAGGTCTAAAATATTTATGCTGTCAAAAGGCATGACAAAACATTTAAGAACAACATAGTCAATGGGAATTTTTTGGCCATTCTATCAAGTATTTGGTTAATTTTAAAAAGTTTAACTGCAAAATTGGAGTAACTAAAAATGGGCCGGAATAATGTAGAGAAAGAGCCAAAACATAGTTTAAAGTATTAAAGTCCTTTTTGCAGTGCCATAGAGAATATGAAATGAAATTTGTGATTTTACCATTGATAATCTTAATATTAAGACTGAGGCTATATAATGTGCATATTAAAGTGTGCTACTGAGGACTTTTCTTTCTGTTCTCTTTGCCTACTTTAAATAAGAAAAATAAATATTTTAAGTATGAAAAGGAAGAAAAGAGAAATTGAGAACAAGTGCAGAGGAAAAATAGTATTTGTTGGAAAGTTCTTGGTGTCAAATACGTAAATGAAATTTACAGCTATTATTGTACTTGGTGAGAGACAGATTATATGGAATTCAATCTCAGTCCTTTCCTGGGACAAGATACTAATCCTGGTGTGTGTATGTTTTCTCATCTGTTAAATGAGGATGGTAGTAGGACGTACTTAGGGTTGAGGTGAGGATTGAATGAGTGTAAGTATGTAAGGCAGTTCAAGCAGCACATGCAAATTAGTCAGTGTTATATAAACATTTGATATTATTTAATCCTCACTAACTTGTAATGAATTATAGAGACTATAAAATGGACCAGTGTAGGATCCTGGAATTCTGACATATTGTCATTTAAACAAGATTTTGTTCATGGACATAACCTGGAGCAACTCATTGAGAGTATTAGCTTTTCTGAATCAGAAATGCAATGTTTGGGCTTCCCTGGTGGCGCAGTGGTTGAGAGTCCGCCTGCCGATGCAGGGGACACGGATTCGTGCCCTGGTCTGGGAAGATCCCACATGCTGTGGAGAGGCTGGGCCCGTGAGCCATGGCCGCTGAGCCTGCGCATCCGGAGCCTGTGCTCCGCAATGGGAGAAGCCACAGCAGTGAGAGGCCCGTGTACCACAAAAAAAAAAAAAATATATATATATATATATATATATATATATATATATATATATAGTTCCTCATGTATGAATATTTATATAAATATACATTCATATATATCATGCACACACACATATCTTATACCTGTAGTAAAGACCTGTCCATGATAAAATATGGGAAATCAAATATTCCAGTGAAACAGAACAAACAGAAAGACTTACAGATAAACAGTTATTGAAAAGTATCAAAATGAAAAATTTTAGAATATATGTCTAAGTGAATTCTATTATTACCATATAAAATCTACCTTTATTCTTTGTAAGTCACTGCTGCACATACACACACTCACACACGTATATGTACATGCTTATATATGTAGATATACTAAAATACATACAATATATATTCATACATATACTAAAATTCATGTCAGCCATAGCATAGCATCCTTTTGGTCTTTTCAACTATTGAAGGAGGTACTATGGATTATAAATTATTTTGAGCTCAGGGAAATTAGAGAGTTTTCAGGTTTTGAAGCAATATCCAGAAAGCCACTATTATATTCAGTTCCCAATATTCAAGAACATAAAATCCTTAGATAGGTATAAAGAAGAGTGGAAGCAATAACTTCACAAATAAAGCCACTATTACCTCTAAAGAGATTTAGTAAACAAAGAACATCTACATCTGTGCATCAGTTGTTGATGACCATTTGATGTGAATTTTATGAGCAATAAACCAGAAACAGCTCCATTTGGTTCTTTCATTATACTTACATTATCTCATATGTCAATAAACAGAATATAATCTAATTTTTCCACTGTTATGGAAACTTTGATGAAAAATATAATGATAAATTAGAAACAAGTAGATTACCCTTTTACATCTGCTCTTTGGTGTATGAAGCATGTGTTGTAATTCAGATGATTTGAGGATTCCTCAAGCTGTGTTTCCTCTTGAACATTTACATAACCCTTTATTGACACAATATTCTCAGTAGAATACATTGTATCAACTTTCTTTATCCAGAACTGCTGTAACCTTACCTGCTGCATTTGCAATGAACACTGAATATTTCAGCCCCTACATATGCTTCCCCTCTGTCATCTTTCTCTTAGTCAAATAAAATTGATTAACATGGGAAACAGCATTAGGCTAATGAGAGATTATATGGAGCATCATGACTCTATATAATGACTTTATACCACAAGTTCTCAGACTTCTTAGATAAGTGCTATTTTCAATTTTGACTGAATATTTGTCTAATACAAAAGTTTTATACTAAGTTCAAAAACAAAAATTACTTAAATCGAATTTGGGTATCTCCTAAGCAAACCTAGGAAACAAATATAACAAATAATCTGGTTAAGATGGTTCCCTCTACCACACCAACTTTGGGAAATAGAACCAAAGTTGCACATAAGTTAATATTATTGCTTCAGATTTTTATGTCTTTGAATAGTCTATTTTGAAAATCACTATTTGGAGCAAATTGAAGCCAAAGCTATGAAACTTTATTTCCTCTGATGTAAAGTGAGAAATGTTGACTACGACTTATGCCTCAAAGGACTAACTTTGGCACTAACATGAAGATTCCTAACAATAAAGAATCTCATACTCTACCCCAGAACTAATGATCTAAAGATGATTCATGTGAATCTTAAATTTTGATATTCACTGCTCAAGATGCTTTCTAATATTATATATTTTTTATGACTCTTTGATTCCTGGAATGGGGAGTAGTGTAGGAAAAAGTATCTACTTCCAAGCTGATGCTGAAGAAAGGGGGATAACTAACATTTTGCACCAAATAAACATAACCAAGCTGTATCTGAAGCTTTGGATTCAAGCACTTTAGTTAACATGTCATTTGAAGCAGAAAACTGTGCAATACCCACATTATTAGAGATTTTGGACACATGTATTTTCTCTATTTTATTCCTGTTTTTTAACACCATTGATTTTTTTTTCTGTCATTTTATTTTATTTTCTAACATCTTTATTGAGGTATAATTGTTTTACAATGGTGTGTTAGTTTCAGCTATCTGACAAAATGAATCAGTTATACATATACATATATCCCCATATCTCCTCCCTCTTGTGTCTCCTTCCCACCCTCCCTATCCCACCCCTCTAGGTAGACACAAAGCACCGAGCTGATCTCCCTGTGCTATGTGGCTGCTTCCCACTAGCTATCTATTTTTCGTTTGGTAGTGTACATATGTCCATGCCACTGTCTCACTTTGTCCCAGCTTACCCTTCCCCCCTGTGTCCTCAAGTCCATTCTCTATGTCTGCGTCTTTATTCCTGTCCTGCCCCTAGGTTCTTCAGAACCATTTTTTTTTTTTTAGTTTCCATATATATGTGTTAGCATAAAGTATTTGTTTTTCTCTTTCTGACTTACTTCACTCTGTATGACAGTCTCTAGGTCCATCCACCTCACTACAAATAACTCTGTTTTGTATCTTTTTACGGCTGGTAATATTCCATTGTATATATGTGCCACATCTTCTTTATCCATTCATCTGTTGATGGACACTTAGGTTGCTTCCATGTCCTAGTTATTGTAAATAGTGCTGCAGTGAACACTGTGGTACATGAGTCTTTTTGAATTATGGTTTTCTCAGGGTATATGCCCAGTAGTGGGATTGCTGGATAATATGGTAGCTCTATTTTTAGTTTTATAAGGAACCTTCATACTGTTTTCCATAGTGGCTGTACCAGTTTACATTCCCACCAACAATGTAGGAGAGTTCCCTTTTCTCCACATCCTCTCCAGCATTTATTGTTTGTAGATTTTTTGATGATGGTCATTCTGACTGGTGTGAGGTGATACCTCATTGTAGTTTTGATTTACAGTTCTCTAATAATTAATGATGTTGAACATCTTTTCATGTACTTTTTAGCCATCTGTATGTCTTCTTTCAAGAAATGTCTATTTAGATCTTCTGCCCATTTATTGATTTTTTTTTTTTTGATATTGAGCTGAATGAGCTGTTTGTATATTTGGAGATTGTTAGTTGCTTCATTTGCAAATATTTTCTCCCATTCTGAGGGCTGTCTTTTCATTTTGCTTATGGTTTTCTTTGCTGTGCAAAAGCTTTTAAGTTTAATTAGGTCTCATTTGTTTATTTTTTTTAAATTTTCATTACTCTAGGAGGTAGATCAAAAAAGATCTTGCCACAATTTATGTCAAAGAGAGTTCTTCTTATGTTTTCCTCTAAGAGTTTTATAATGTCTGGTCTCACATTTATGTCTTAAATACATTTTGAGTTTATTTTTTAAGACATTTATGTCTTAAATACATTTTGAGTTTATTTTTGTGTATGGTGCTAGGGAGTATTCTAATTTCATTCATTTACTTGTAGCTGTCCAGTTTTCCCAGCACCACTTATTGAAGAGACTGTCTTTCTTCCATTGTATATTATAGCCTCCTTTGTCATACATTAGGTGACCACAGATGCATGAGTGAAGTAAGTCAGACAGAGACAGACAAATATCATATGATATCACTTACATGTGGAATCTAAAAAAAGGTACATATGAACTTTTCTACAAAACAGAAATAGAGTTACAGAGGTAGAAAACAAACTTATGGTTACCAGGGGCCAAGTGGGAGAGGAATAAATTGGAAGATTGGGACTGATATATACACACTACTATATATAAAATAGATAACTAATAAGGACCTACTGTATAGCACAGGGAACTCAATACTCTGTAATGGCCTATACGGGGAAAGAATCTAAAAGAGTGAATATATGTATGTGTATTTCTGATTCCCTTTGCTGTATACCTGAAACTAACACAACATTGTAAATCAATTATACTCCAATACAAATTTTAAAAGTAAATAAATAAAGATAGATCTATAGATATCATTAATAAAAACCTCTTCTAATAGATCTATAGAAGATCTTTAATAAAAACCTCTTTGTAAACTAAGAATACAAGACTTTCCATAATTTGATTTTAAAAATCTATAAAAACCTACAGATAACATCATACTTAGTGCTGAGAAACTGGATGGCATAATTTTCTATGTAGAAAATACAAAAGAGTTGACCTAAACTCCTGAAATGAATAAGTGTTTATAGGAAGTTCACTGCATACAATGTTAATATACAAAAGTCAATTGCCTTACTATATAGCAGCAATGAAAAATTGAAATTTGAAATGAAAAAAATACCACTTTTAATAGCAGCTCCTAAGAATGAAATACTTAAGTATAAAGTTATGAAAATATATAAAGTATATGTATATGAAAAAACCTCTGATGAAGAAACCAAAGATTTAAATAAATAGAGAGATATACCATGTTTATGGATTGGAAATCAAATTGATGTATATCAGTCCTTACCAACTTGATTTACAGATTCAATACAATCCAAATCAAAATTCCAAAAGGTGTTTTGTAGAACTCAACAAACTGGTTCTAAAGTCTATATGAAAATGTATAAAGACCTGGAAAAGTGAGCACAATAGTTAAGAAGAGGACAATTAACAATTAAATGTAATGTGGTGTCTTGAATGACTATGTCCTGGATGGTTATGGAACAGCAAAATGGACATCAGAAAAAGACTAATAAAATCTGAATAAAGTATGGACTTTAGTTAATAGTAACGATTCATTATTTGTCACTAATATACCATACTTATGTAAGCTGTTAATAATAGAGAAAACTAGGTGTGGATATTTGAAAACTCTCTTTATTATCAGCTCATTATTTTTTTCTGTAAATCTAAAACTGTCCTAAAAATAAAGTCTATTAAAAATAATTGAATTTGTAACTCATACCTCTTGGGGGATAAATGTAGTATTTTTTAATATATGATATAAGTCTGCATTGCACTACATACTAAAATGAATGGGTAAAAATATCCTTGTCATTAACAAAGTCATGGTGGGTGGAAAAGACTGAAAGAGTAAATACAGTGTCATAATTCCTTTAAAAAGATTATATGTAAAGTACAGATAAAAGGGCCTTGAATAATGAGTTGGCAAAATTTCACCAGGAAAAAATAACACTTTACTAAAAAAATATATCTCAAGTAAGTAAATAAATGTGGTGTGAGGATTCTTTCAACTATGACAGAGTAGCCTGTACCAAATCAACCTTCACGCAGATAACATTCATTACTCTGGAGAAAATATGAAATACAGCTATTTGAAGCTAAGGTAGAGTGGTTGAAATTAGAGAGGAGTTGAACCCTGAAAGAATGGAACAGTAAAATTTATGTTTATATGGGTTTTTGTTCTGTTTTTGCCTGAAGCCTTTCTCCACATTGTATGGAGTAAGATAAGTAAAACCAAAGCAGAAACCTATCACTTTTTTTTTTTTTAACTATTCTGTTTGTTTGTCGGTTTTTTTGGCTTAATTGCGGCATGTGAGATCTTTCGTTCTGGCACACGGTCCTCTCTCTAGTTGTGGCGTGCGGGTTTTCTCTCTCTAGTTGTGGCACGAGGGCCCCAGGGTGAGTGGGCTCTGTAGTTTGTGGCACGCAGGCCCTCTAGTTGAGGCGCGCAAGCAGTTGTGGCTCGCAGGCTTAGTTGCCCGGCAGCATGTGGGGTCTTAGTTCCCTGACCAGAGATCGAACCTGCTTCCTCTGCATTGGAAGATGGATTCTTCATCACTGGACCACCAGGGAATTCCCCTGCAACATTATTTTTCTGAAGGATAAGAGGACAGAATTCAAGACTGTCAGAGCACCTGAAAGTTAAAGGAAGTGACATAGAAGGCAAGGAACCACAAGAGCCATGCTCTAAATTCTGTACTTAAACTCTACCAAACTTTTGGCTGATCCCTGAGGACATTCTGAACAGCTCTGTTAAAAGCAACAGACGGAAGAAGAGAAGAACTGAACAGAAAGTTAAGCTCCTGATCACTTGACAGGAAACATGTTTTATAGTTTCAGTCCAGCTAAGTTCTCTGCTCGCAAGGACAGCAATAAAAAAGTACTCTTCAGGGTAAGGAACAAAATCCAGAATCTGTACAATATATCATCCCCAACATCTAGTCTGTAATAAAAAATATCAAAACAGGGAATTGTTCAAAAAAATTTGTCAATAGAAACCAATCCTGATATGACCCAGATGTGGTGTTTAATAGACATGAATATTGTAATTATGTTCAAGCAGTTAAAAGGAAGTATGCTAATAATGAATGAAGATAACTGAGCAGAATTAAAGGAAAATTCTAGAAATGGAAAGTAAAATATCTAAAATAAAACTTTACTGCATTGTCTTAACAACAAATTAAGAGTTGAGAGAAAAAAATCTGGTGATCTTGGAAAAAGATAAATGGAACTTATCCAACCTAAAGAATAGAGAGAAAAATATGTTTTAAAAAAGAGAAACTTGATGATCTATAAAAAATAGCTAATGGCTTGATATAGATATATGTGCAATTCGACCCTTAGTAAGGGAAGCTAAATAAAATGTAGCAGCAAAAATATTCAAAGAAATAATGCCAAATATATCCCAAATGTGGTGAATTAAGAAACTCAGTGAGCCCCTAAACATGTTAATACAAACGCAATACACATGGGCATACATTATAGTCAAACCATTCAAAATTGAACATAAGGAAAAAAAATTTTTTTTTTTTTTTGGCCATACGGCTTGTGGGATCTCAGTTCCCCAACCAGGGATTGAACCCCGGCCATGGCAGTGAAAGTCTGGAACCCTAACCAGTGAACTCCCAAGGAAAAATCTTAAATGCAGCCTGTGGACAATAAATGATACATTTAGGAAACAATATAAAAAAATAGTGATTTCTTATCAGTAACAATGTAGTCAAGAAGACAATAGAATGACATCTTTAAAGTTCTAAAACAAAGATGACAACTTATAATTCTGTATTCAGGAAATTATATTTCAAAAATTATGGCAAAATAAATACACTTACAGATAAGCAAAAGCAAAGAATGTGTTGCTTGTGGACCTGCATTATAAGAAATGACAGTGAGTTCAAGATGAAAGATAACACCAGATGAAACCAGGTGAAATAACACCAGATGTAACTACAGGAACAAATAGACTATTGGAAACAGTAAATTAATGTTTACTTTTTTAAAATGATCTTTTTTGTCTTTTATTGTAAAGATATCTTTTTAAAACAGCAAATATATTATTGTTTTCTAGGTTTTATGACTTATGTAGATGCAATATATATGACCACTACAGCATAAAAGATGGTGTAGGAGCACATATTTTAATTCCTAAAGTGACTACAAAAAATAATGGAAAGAAATATAGTTTATTTGGACACAGCCAGGATCTGAATATGGTTGGATGGAAAAATCACATATTTGGAGTCAAATAATCCTGGTTTAAAATTTTCTCTACCCTACCACTTATTAGTTATGAGATTTTTAAAGTGACTTATTCTTTTTGAGGAGCAGTTTTATCAAGTATAAGAATAATATCATGGGGAATTCACAGGTGGTCCAGTGGTTAGGACACTGTGCTTTCACTGCTGAGGCCCCAGGTTCAATCCCTGGTTGGGGAACTAAGATCCCACAAGCTGTGTAGCCAATGAAATGAAATAAAATAAAATAGAATAACCTCATGATTGTTGTTTAAAGGGTAATATGATAACATGAAAGAGTATCAAATATAGTACCTGTGTTTCAACAAATAGACTTTAGTCATCTCCAACTTCCCTCTCTATCCACTAATAACCAGGAGGTTACTTCAATACAAACAGCAGCAGTTCCTAAAAAGTTTCTTATGAAAGCATCTGAGTATATTGGAATAAAAACAGCAGCACTGAAAGAAATATATGAAATATGCACAGGTTAATGATTGATGCATCAAAACAAAGCACATGTAAAATTTTAAGAACATGTAATTTAAAAATGCTGAAAAAAACGTAAGTCTAATCCAAGAGTGAGAAAAGTGAGCGATTTATCTGAGAATAATCATCATGGAGGGAAGGGTTGATGAAAGAGAGAAACCAGAAGCAGCATGGAGATGCAAAAGCTGTTAATAGCCGGAGAGACAGAGAATGACATCAAGTCATCTCCGGTTAGAAACAGGTGCAAATAGGAAAAGTAAAAAAGTCTTTTTATCTCTCAGTCCTTACAACTAAATGACTGACTCTGTGAAGAATCAGTCATAGACTTGAAATTGTAACCTCGTTATCCAATTATATGCTTTATTAAATATTAAATCTACCTTGTGATGGTAAAAGTGAATTCCATGGTACATAAAAATAAATCTAGCTATTTTATAAAATGTAGCTCAGTTACAATTATATATTTATCTACAAATTCATGATTAAAATTATGGTATAAAGAAATAGCACTAAGAATTTAAGCCCTAAGAAAAATTCTAATATTTGAAAGAGAAACTGTAGTAGTTTGTGAACAGCTTATATAATCACTTGAATTCTAGTAATTAGAATTCTTCTTATTATTTTTTTTTTTACTTAATACACAAGCGTATATCTGCTTTAGACTATGGGGGAGCCCAAAATATTGCAATTTTTTTTAATTTAGTTTATCATAAAATTTTCAACTTGTGACTATGTTATTCAGTACTCTTATAGTGTGTTGTAGGGCTCAATAATTCAGAGAATAAGGTAGTAGTGTGCTCAAGTTAATGAACTGACTGTTTCTTTCTGCATGTGGTACATCCTTTGAATCTCTACTGGGGATGCTCAGAAGGGAAAAAAATCCTGCCAAGTCCAATTCCTGGGAAACAGAAAGCATGAGATATAAGTGTTGCTGCCTTGGGCAAATTGTCTTGTTTAAAGTATTGTGAAAAAGGTTGTACTTTCTCTACCAATTCATAGTCTGACTTAAGAAATACATGACAATTCTAAATCAGAATGAGAGGGGGAAAAAAAGGATAAAAAAAGGGTGACAGACAAAGAAAAATACAGTGTACATACAAAGAAGACAGGAAGGAAGGAACAGGGAGGGAGGGAAGGAAGGAAGGAAGGGAGGAAGGGAGGAAGGAAGGAAGAGGTTGGAAGGAAGGAAGAGAAGGAGGAAGAGAGTAGAGAGGCAAGTAGGGAAATAGGGTCTGACTCCACTTTTTGGTGCTTGCTTTTTCTCTTCTGTTCCACGTATGAGCAAATTAATAAGAAATCCTGGGTGCTCCCTCCTTGGTGACAGCAGGACATTCACACTGTACTAGCTTTTGCACTGAGCACCCTCATGCCCGTTCCACCCTCTAACCACCATAAAAATTCAAAGTCAGTCTCCTTTCTTTGCTCTCTCGAGCTTTTTTGGGGGGTGGGTGGAGATCAGTTTGGGAAGCCCACCCTGTTCTCCACATACAGCCTCATTACCTGAATAAAAAACTCTTTTCATACCCCCTCAGTGTGTGACGTTATCAGTCTTGACACTGGAACCAAATTTTAGGTGAGGTCCACCTAACTACAAAGGCAATCTCATTAGTTGAGTAGCACCTGAGATCAGCTTTGAGTTAGAGGTGTGTGTGTTATATCCCACCTAAGAATGCTATGTGGGGATGTTCAACACAAATGTAACAATATATTTTTGTGAATGAGAGTTGACATGTCAAATGCATCCTCTAGAAAAATAATTAGTGTAATAGTCTTAAGATTTGTTTTCTACAGTTGATACTGTGGGTTATTTTTGTGAGCCTCCTGAGGTTTGGGATTTTTTTTTCTCAAAATAAACAAGTCCTTATTAAACCAGGAATTTGGAGGGGAAAAAAAAGTGATTACAACAGAAAGGAAGGAAAGAAGATGAAGGAAATGAAGAAAAAAAAGAAATCATGAAACATACAGAGAAGGAAGTCAAAAGCTGGTGCTTTTTCATGAACCTTTTCATCCCAAGCAACAAAATAAAGATCCCAACCATATTACTTACCCAAATATGGGAACTGGTCTCAGCCTTACCCATAAGAACTAGCTGAGGAAGGTTAATAACAATACGGAAAGAAAACTTTATGTGATAACACTATGGAATACATTTGAGTTAGAAAAACCAAGACAGGCCAAAAAAATTAGACAATTCTTCCTTATATTTATTTGCCAAATGCCTAAGTGAGGTGAGCTTGGTGGCCTAAAGGGAACTCAGTTGAATACTTATAAAATCATCACAGAAGTTAGAATTAATTGGATAAGTTTAATATAACTATTTAAAAACAATGGTTGTTATGCCTTATGTTTGGAGTTATTTTCAAGTAAGCCTTTCCATAAGAAATTCTGCATTTAAGAATCCCATCAGTGTGCTAGATGTTTCTAATATTATAGATATTTGGGTTACACAGAATTGATATTAAAATGGGAGTATGCAAAGTTGATGTAATACTGAATCAATGTTTGCCTTTGCAAATAAATAAATCTATCCCCACAGTACCTAGCATAGTGCTTTGCCTCTTTGGTATTAAGTACATTCATTGAAATAACCACTCACTGCTCTCTGTAATCCACATTCTGTTTGTCTAGGTTGATCACTGAAAGGCCACATACCTTAACTTCATTGGCCTTGGAAGCCCTGCAAGTTCATGAAACAAATCCCTTGTTTGATTTTATTTTTATTTTAGTATGCTTTTGGTTTTCACCATATTTTATTTGAAACCTGATCATAAGAAAAGCTGATACCTCTTCAAGTCAGCTGTTACAAATATCTTTATTATTCTATGCAATCTCCAATTTATATGGACATATATGATATATCCATTTATATTTTCATTTATTAAATGAGTATCGCTTGAACATCTGTTATGTGCCTAACAGTGTGATATATGCTAGAGATAAAAAGTGAACAAAAAGCGCTGCCCTAGTGGTGCAGTGGTTGAGAGTCCGCCTGCCGATGCAGGGAACACGGGTTCATGACCCGGTCCGGGAAGATCCCACATCCCACATGCCTCGGAGCGGCTAGGCCCGTGAGCCATGGCTGCTGAGCCTGCATGTCCAGAGCCTGTGCTCTGCAACGGGAGAGGCCACAACAGTGAGAGGTCCATGTATCGCAAAAAAAAAAAAAAGTGAACAAAAAAATAGGAATGCTTTTTCTCTAGCTGGAGCTTACAACTCAGAAGGGTAACAAACATTACAAAATAAATGTATTTTTTACAATCCATGAAAAGAGCTATGAAATAAATGTAAGAAAGAATATATAACAGAGAAATATGATTGACATTTGAGCTGATCTCTGAAGGTTGAGTAGGTGTCATCAGGTAAACGGAGGTGGTGTATTGAGGGACGGGACAAAATCATTCCAGGTAGGGGTGTCAAATGCTATTCTTGTTCTTGTTACTGTAGCATAAAATAAAACTAATCATACTGAACTGTATTTTTCAGATAAAAAAGAATAAATTTTATGGGCTGAATGGTTTAGTAAAAAACCACAGATTTTTCTAATATGCAATATCTACTACTAAGCTCTGACTTAAACATTGCAAAATTAATTTCAATGTAAAACTACATTTTATCATTGACTCAAAACTCTAAGGAGTGCCTCAAAGGCTCAGAGATGGATCCCTAGATTCCTTCCAAAGGAAAAGATCAAAAACACTGAGAAACTTAAAATTTCTTATAATTGAATAACCTTTGGTCTCATTGGCAATTTAACATTACAAATAAAAGGTAAGCTTTAATTTACTGGTTCCATATGTGTTGTTGAGAAATTAAATCATTTCCACATTTGCATAACAAAATTTATTATCTGTAATTAACTAACCTTTAGAAAATTCATTTTTAATTTCCTCCTGTCAACATATCTGGAAAATGTCAAGTTAACAATCATTAGCATATAAGAAACTACATTAGTGTAGAAGCTACAACAAGCATTAGATGGATGAAGCAGTCAAGTCCTAAGTTAATTAAGAGTTGTAATCACACTGTTCACTTGAAAACATATGGAGAAATATTTTGCATCATTGCTAAGTGACAACACAATCATAAGACACCATTTTACATGCACGAGTAAGCTGAAGTAATCTATTTAATCAGCACTGTTTATTTGGAATTCCCTTATAGTTAAAACATTATGTTTTGTACCAAAACAAAACCTAAATATGAAAATCCAATTGTCTTAATTTTAATTGTTCTAATTCAATTGTAATGTGCATATATTTTGTCATTCAATTTCAGAAGCAACAATTTTATAGTCATATGTTAAAAATCTCCAATGATGACATTTTAGAAATTATTGTCTCTCTCCATTTTTGATATTAAGGAGTAGTAAGGAAGAATTGAAATGTATATTTTCCCATTATAATATTTGGTTTATTAGGTCCTTATGTGAATATATATGCATTCTAAAAATTCTCAACAAATACTAGCAAACAGAATACAACAGTAAAAGGATCATACACCATGATCAAGTGGGATTTATTCCAGGAATACAAGGATTCTTCAATATACACAAATCAATCAATGTCATACACCACATTAATAAAGAATAAAAACCATATGATCATCTCAAAAGATGCAGAAAAAGCTTTCGACAAAACTCAACACCGACTTATGATAAAAACTCTCCAGAAAGTGGGCATAGAGGGAACCTAACTCAACATAATAAAGGCCGCATATGACAAACACACAGGAAGCATTATTTTCAATGGTGAAAAACTGAAAGCATTTTCTCTAAGATCAGGAACAAGACAAGGGTGTCTAGTCTCACCACTATTATTCAATATAGCTCTGGAAGTCCTAGCCACAGCAATCAGGGAAGAAAAAGAAATAAAAGGAATCCAAATTGGAAAAGAAGAAGTAAAACTGTCACTATCTGCAGATGATATGATACTATATATAGAGAATCTTAAAGATGCTACCAGAAAACTACTAGAGCTAATCAGTGAATTTGGTAAAGTTACAGGATACAAAATTAATGCACAGAAATCTCTTGCATTCCTATATATTAACAACAAAAGGGCAGAAAGAGAAATTAAGGAAACAATCCCATTTACCATACAACAGAAAGAATAAAATACCTAGGAATAAATCTACATAAGGAGACAAAAGACCTGTACTCAGAAAACTATAAAACACTGATGAGAGAAATCATAGATGACATAAACAGATGGAGAGATATACCATGTTCTTGGATTGGAAGAATCAACATTGTGAAAATGACTATACTACCCAAAGCAATCTACAGATTCAATTCAATCTCTATCAAATTACTGATGGCATTTTTCATGGAACTACAACAAAAAATTTTACAATTTGTATGGAAACACAAAAGACCTGGAATAGCCAAAGCAATCTTGAGAAAGAAAAACTGAGCTGGAGGAATCAGGCTTCTGGACTTCAGACTATACTACCAAGCTACAGTAATCAAGACAGTATGGTACTGGCACAAAAATAGAAATATAGATCGATGGAACAGGATAGAAAACTCAAAGAAAAACCCATGCACCTATGGTCACCTAATCTATGACAAAGGAGACAAGAATATACAATGGAGAAAAGAGAGCCTCTTCAATAAGTGGTGCTGGGAAAACCGGACAGCTACATGTAAAAGAATGAAATTAGGACACTCCCTAACACCATACACAAAAATAAGCTCAAAATGTATTAAAGACCTAAATGTAAGACCTGACACTATAAAACTCTTGGAGAAAAACACAGGCAGAACACTCTTTGACATAAACCACAGCAACATCTTTTTTGACCCACCTCCTAGAGTAATGAAAATTAAAACAAAAATAAATAAATAGAGCCAAGTTAAACTTAAAAGATTTTGCACAGAAAAGGAAACCATAAACAAGATGAAAAGACAACCCTCAGAATGGGAGAAAATAATCACAAACAAAGCAACTGACAAAGGATCAATCTCCAAAATATACAAGCAGCTCATACAGCTCAATAACAAAAAAACAAACAGCCTAATCAAAAAAATGGACAGAAGACCTAACTAGACATTTCTCCAAGGAAAACATACAGATGGCCAACAAACACATGAAAAGATGCTCAACGTCACTAATTATTAGAGAAATGCAAATCAAAACTACAGTGAGTTATCCCCTCACACCAGTCAGAACGGCCATCATCAAAATATCTACAAACAATAAATGCTGGAGAGGATGTGGAGAAAAGGGAACCCTCTTGCCCTGTTGGTGGGAATGTAAATTGATACAGTCACTATGGAGAACAGTGTGGAGGTTCCTTAAAAAACTAAAAATAGAATTACCATGTGACCCAGCAATTCCACTACTGGACATATACCCAGAGAAAGCCATAATTCAAAAAACACATGCACCCCAATGTTCATTGCAGCACTATTTACAATAGCCAGGACATGGAAGCAACCTAAATTTCCATTGACAGAGGAATGGATAAAGATGTGGTACATATATACAGTGGAATATTACTCAGCCATAAAAAGAAATGAAATTAGGTCATTTGTAGAGACATGAATGGACCCAGAAAGTGTCATAGAGAGTGAAGTAAGTCAGAAAGAGAAAAGCAACTATTATATAATAACGCATATATGTGGAATCTACAAAAATGTTATAGATGATCTTAGTCGCAAAACAGAAATAGAGACAGACGTAGAGAGCAAATGTATGGATACCAAGGGGAAAGGGGTGGGGTGGGAGGAACTGGAAGACTGGGATTGACACATATACATTATTGATACTATGTATAAAATGGACAACTGATGGGACCATGCTGTATAGCAGAGGGAACTCACCTAGTGCACTGTGGTAACCTAAATGGGAGGGAAGTCAAAAAGGGAGGAGATATGTGTGTGTGTACTGCTGATTTGTTTTGTTGTGCAGTGGAGGCTAACACAACATTGTAAAGCAACCATACTCCAATAAAAATTAATTTCAAAATATATATATATGCATTTTCAGATTGTATGGCTATAGACTGTTAATTTTTTTCTTTTCAAAAGTAAAAAATACTAAAATAATTAACAACATAAACCTCTGTTTTTCCCTAGAGTTTATCAAACTCTGCTAAATGTTCTAAGTTATTACAATTCATAGAAAGAAAAGCAGTGGTAGCAGGTGGCATTATAAATTTAAATTAGATCCAGTGTGCAGAAGGACAGCAGGGGGTTCTCTATGTCAGTTTCCTGAATACATGAAACCAACAATATTGTACATTTTACAAACTAGTCAGGTCATTACTGCTCTACAATTTTTTACCATTACACTAGACTGTTTTATTTCCCTTAAGTTACTAGTTTTTTCACTTATCAGATCCTTACCCAGACACTAGAAATCTAAGGTATTGATAATGAAAAATGTAAAATAAAACAAAGTAAAACAGATGCCTTTTAAGACAGTTATAAAGGGTAAGACATCTTATAATATTTCATTGTCTATATATACAGATGCATATATATATATATATATATACACACACAAAGTCAATATTTAAATGACTATACTCTTACTCTTGTCCACAAAATTATATAATATACTTTAAATTACATGTGGTAGAAACTTTATATTATTTTTCTTAAAAATTTTTGATAAATTAGAAAATCTTTTCCTTAAAAATATTTTTGATACATTAGAACGTTTTTTTCTAATTCAAGATTTAGAAAACGTAAAGAGACTACAAGATTTTAAAGGAATTGAATATCTTTTTATCCCGTATTTTTAACTACAAGAATTTGCAACACCATCTACTTATATATTGAAGCCAGAAACCCAAGATTTATCCATCAACATGCACATTCATGTTTTCCAGATTTTACCTCCTAAAATTCTCCCACTTTTCTCCATCTCCATCAAGTTTACCTTGTTCCAAGTTAGCATCATCTGTGGCCAGGTTACTGGATTACTACAAAACTATTCACAGCTCTCCTAAGGAATTTACATTCATCAAGGGTTAAATTGTTTCTCATTTTTATAGAAATTTCCTTAAAATGGTATTCTTGTTCTAATCTTATAGTTATAAATGAGTGGGAAAATAATTAAATCACGTGTTATAACTGAGAGGGACCCTATGGGGCCTTCCTGGGACAGACCATCCACGTGTCCTCTGCCTGCTTTTTGTTTGTAGAAAAACTTTAGATTCCTAGGCCATCCCTGAGTTCCAAAGAATATATTTAATCAGAGAAGTGAGAAAATGTAGAACCAAAGGAAAACAGTCAAGCAAAGACAATAATAGTTTAGCTGTAAAACAAAGTCAAGGACCTTTAGTTCCTCCTGAGGGGCTATAAATAATATTCTGAGCCATATCCTTTGAGCTGTTTTGCAGGTACTGAAACCCCCACCAGTTGGAAGAAATTCACTTCATGCTGACCACAAGCATGTAGACCCCAGACTGGTTGGAACCAGAAGGTTGATGATATTGATTCCTGATTACCCCACTGCCAATGATCAAAAGAATGTCCACAAGCTGACCATGTACCCTGCAACCTTCTCCCTCACCCTGTCTTTAAAAACTTTTCCCTAGAAGCCATTGGGGAGTTAGGTTTTGGGGGGCATTAGTTGCCCACATTCCTTATTTGGCTCCTGAAGTAAACTCCACACTTTCCTTCACCACAATAGGTGTCAGTAGATTGGCTTTACTGCATGCTGGTGAGCAGACCAAAGTTTGTTTTGGTAACAATGTTATTTACACCAGAAGACAGTTTAACAGATTATTATTCAAATATAGCAAAGCAGGCTCTTCTTAAATCAACCTTATAGGCTACTACTTCATAAAATATAAATTGTGGAAGGAAAAAAGAATAACATTTTATATCACCTAATTTTTACTCTTTTATGAGCATGATTGTTGTCAAGCAGCTTTTATTTATCTAAGCTTATAGCAAAAGCTATAGGAAAATGATAAACATTGGTAAACTATACTTTCTACTGTGAATAAAAAGAATCCATCTCTGCTTTCCCTACTGGCTCATTTTTCCCAATTCCTCATTCATCTGACAAAGTAACACTAATAGGACTAATAAAAGTATTTTGTGCTTAACTGACATTATTGAAGACCTGATAAAAATTAAAACAGAAAACAAAAACTCGTGGCTAAATATCGTGTATCACTGAATTCCTCGCTACATCTCTCACAGGTAGTTCTGTAATCAGCCTCTCTTCCCTCAGCTACCCACTCCCCACCTCACATTGCATCTCTTTCCCAATCTTTTGTCTTCTCAAGGGCCAGAAACTCTTCTAACTCCTGTCTTGGCAGCAGCAGAGGGAAATTACACGCCTTCACACTAAGCAATCTCCATCCAAGGATGACCCATTTAACTTTTGTTATGCAGAGTGATTTACCATTTCATTGCCTTGTCCATCCCATTTTCCTGGAACAAGTTTCAAACATTTTACCACCGCATAATGAAAGGGTCCATTAAGGTGCTTCCCTTTACTTTCAAATAACAAGAGACATCCCCACCACTCAGGAAATGCCCAGGATTTTAAGAGTCCTGTGCCAGGAACTGGGGACAAAGACCAAATACATAATATATTATTTATTATACTATCGATATAAAACCATCTTTCATGCAAATAAGTCACTTCATCCAAGTTCTTTTATTGTTATGAACTTCTAATTTATTTTGTTTCCTCCTCCTTTTTCTATACTTATCTTGTTTTGTAGGTATAATTCTTTAAACATAAACAATTAATCAAAATTAAAATTATGTATAACAGCTATATGGAAGAAACATGTAAAACTTTTAAACATAAAGTAAATCTACAAATGATTAGATTAATAGAGTTCAGTCAGATTAATGTTTATTTATTGACTACCTTGAAAGATCCTAGCTCTATAAGCAAAGGAATAAAATAGCATTCAAATGACAGCTGAGCATAGAGCAAAATCAATTTAATGTGGTATTATTTAAGTGTAGAAGCTGAGTTTTATCAATATTTTATACACAGCACATACCATAAGTCTTGGCATAGAATATATGTAATAAATATTGATTAAGAAAATAAATGTATTTACACTTTTAAGCATAACTTTGAATACATTCATATAATGTAGATATAGATACTTTCCATTTCCATTTCTTGGGCTCACAGGAAAGTTCCATTTGTCTACTTTTATTGGTGTTATCTTGAGGCCATGTGATTAAATAGGTGATCCATAGAATATAGACAAAAGTAGTGAACATCATTTCCAGATCTGGCATCAAAAAGGTTTCCTGTGATTCTCCACAGTCTCATTTTCTTCCATCTCTATAGCTGAAGACTGAGAACTCAAAGATAGTAGAGCCATATGTGAAATAAAATTTATTTATGGCAAGACAAGAAAAATTTAAACAAAAAACCTTCTCTGCCCTTTTGTTACCGAGTCCAAGCCCACTCTGCTCACCACATGACAGGCCAATAAATCGGAGACAAGGTGTTGAAGAAGGGAATAAAACTTTATTTGGAAAGCCAGCAGACCGAGAAGATGGCAGACGAAAGTCTCAAAATCACCATCTTATGGGGGTTTGGATGCCAGTTTTTTTTATAGCACAGAGAGAGGGAGGAGATGGGAAGTAAAGTAAAAAGGCCACAAGTTTTGCAAGTATTTCTGGGAATGGCCAGCCTAGAGGAGGGGATGTGTTAATTTCTTCTTTCTTGCAGCCATCCATAGGTGGACAGGGTTCAGATGTTTCCCCGAAAAAAGGCACTTTGGTTTAACATTCAGGCAAAGGGGCAGGGTTCCCCGAGGCAGGCCATTATGTATAGATAGTATCCTTTAGTGAACAAAAGCAATGGAAAGCAAAGGTTAAAGTAAAAGTAACAGATCCAACATGTAGTCAGATTTGGCTCTTCCCTGTTACACTTTGGCCTTCTCTCTCCCTCCACTGTGCACTGTGAATCTGCATTATGCATTGACCAAATCTTCCCCACTGTCAGTAATACCTGCTCTACCAAAACAGCAATATTCTCCTAGCATCAACAAGACAACCCCTTAAAAGATGGCATTCCTCCTTGATCTCATAAAGGTCACATGACCCACCACAATGACGCTTAGCTCTAGACTATGTAAACTGTCAATAATAGATCATTTGATGTACAGTCCTCTATCTCAAAAAACTTATGTAACTGTGCCTTGACTTCTAATGGGTGGAACAGTTCTCAGAGCTTTCTGAGATGCTCTTCCTGGGCTATAACCTTCAAATTTGGCTCAAATAAAATTTTCCATTTCTTTCTGAGATCGACTGATTAATTTCTCATTGACACATATGATGGGAAGTCACTGTATCCTTGAGTCATTTCTTAGAAGAAGGAAACCTAAGTGAATTGCTTGACCTCCATCAGATTGTGATAAAAACCAGAATACTTTCATTGCATTAACTATGATGGTATATCCTGCATTTTTCACATCGAGGTAAGAGGTTGGGAGATTACATCTACTTTGACTTTCAAGCTGAGAACCAAAGGACATGGTATAGCCAATATTAGCCAAAACACATTTAGCTCAAAATTTATTTACATACTCATTTTTCTCCATCCTAGGAAGACTCTCTTGTGGCTCCACTGTAATCCTTAGTACATAGAATCAAAGCATTTAAAAGGGTTTCAGAGGTTATTTTGTTCAACCACTATCTATGCAGGAACCATGTCTGTTTCAGCAACATATGATCTTCCAAATGCAGTTATGCAGCCTAAAAAATCATTGTGAAGGACAATTTTATATCCCTAGCAGCTACTTGTTCTATTGATAGCTGTTACAGGATAGAGATAGATAGATAGATGACAGATAGATAGATAGATAGATATAGATAGATAGATAGATAGATGATAGGTTAGAAAAATGTTGATAAAAAAACTCATGAATGTTAACTATTTTTTTTTAATATCTGGGTGTCATGCAAGAATGAATCAAAACTTTTCTCTTTTAAATTTCATCCACTGTTCCTTTGGAGCAAAACTGAGAATTGAGGACTATTTTCTATATAAGGATATTACAAATACTGAGTTAATGAAAATCATTGTATATCCCCTTAGGCTTCTCTTCTCCAAGTTAATCAAGACTACTTTTACTCTCCACCTACCTATGGAGTTACTTTAAAAACTAACCCTGAGTAAGCTGGGACGAAGTGAGAGAGTGGCATGGACATATATACACTACCAAATGTAAAATAGATAGCTAGTGGGAAGCAGCCACATAGCACAGGGAGATCAGCTCAGTGCTTTGTGTCCACCTAGAGGAGTAGGATGGGGAAGGTGGGAGGGAGACACAAGAGGGAGGAGATATAGGGATATATGTATACATATAGCTGATTCACTTTGTTATACAGCAGCAACTAACATAACATTGTAAGGCAATTATACTCCAATAAAGATGTTAAGAAAAAAAAAAAATCTTACCCTGAGGTGATGTTGAAATGGCCAGGATTGTCTGATGGCCTGTCCATATGCAATAACATCATTCTTTAGAAAACATTTCAGCTTACATGGAAAGATGTTTTGAAAAGATGCAAAGATTAAAGTGCAAAATCTCAAATATATTATTCATCCATTAGGTATTTTTCCAATTTAAATGACCTGTTTCTTATCATGTCATTTAATTTTGTCCATAAATATCAGCAGGAAAATATGTACTAGGAAGGAACAATTTACAGAAATAACTATCCACATAAATGGGTTCCTTAAGAATCTTTCTGTAAGGTTTCAAAGGCAAAAATAAAAACAAATAATTAACAAAGTCACTGAAAAGGGGAATTTGACAATTGGGGGAAGAAAAAAATTTTATTTATTTACTTATTATTTCCAATAAGAATTTATGTTTTGGCTTGAAAATGCTTTTTGAAAACATCAAGTAAATCTACATCCCTATTAAGAGAGTAAATAATAAAATTTACATGTCCGTGGAAAACTTAATCATAATTTTTCCTATAAACAATACACATAGACAGGAATTAATAAGAAATCTTGGTTTCGATCAGATAAAAACAAGTACCTATTTTGACTATGATGAACAAATATGATAGTATTTAGTTAATTTGCTAGTGATTCTTTATAACACCCAATATGCTCATATACATTGATAGCACTTACCAAAATACGCTATGGGTTGTGAATGTTACTACTTACAGATATTTACAACTATCTAATATAGTATCATGACAACCAGATGTGAGAAATTTTATTCTTTTAAACATAGACTATCTTCCTGTGTGTAAGAATTATTTCCTACTTATTTATTCTTGTATTTACATAGTTTATATCGCAGAGTTGATTTGCAGTGTTTTTCTTATCACTAAATTAAATCTGCCCAGCTGAGAAAGAATCAGCTAGAACAGCTACAACTAATGAATAGCTAATGTTGTTTACCATACAATTATCTTGCCTGAAATAACAGGGTTATGTGAAGCAGTTGATAGGATAATTTACTGGATATTATCCCTCTGTTCAAAGGTTTCATCTTAAATCATGCAAAATACATTTTGACAGCATCTTTAAATTTCTAATTAACTTATAAAGAACTTTTGAAATATCTTCCTTCACAAGTCATTTTTCCATATTTTCTCATAATTGCTATTAGCTTTTTTCTAGTAAAAACACAGTGGTACTACCTTTTAACTTTTGTGAAAATTACTTGTTCAAGGAGACTTTGGTTACATCTATGAACGAGGGAGAGCAAAACAGACTTCACATGGTTTATTCAGTCCCTGGATACTCTGATTTTATATGCAGAGACTTGACTGAGGAGTTACTCATTAACAATAATCATGAATATACGTTTATTGTTCACATTTATTGAGTGATTACTATAGGCCAGGCTCTGTTCTAAGCACTTTACATTTATTAATTAATTAGCAATCAATTATCTGGCAATGAATAGAATTTGAGGATTGATCTAATCTGTTTAAACACTGGCATTAAGAAAACCAGATAAGACTGATAATCCACCAGTAACTTTTGATACTTGAGAAAAAAAAAATTACCACTTTAAAGAAAGATTGAGCTACTTATGGTACCAATCCTGGTATTCAATGGAGGTGAAGGGGTAACATTTTGTTTCCTCTACTTCCTAGAATTTCTTTTTTCCATATTAATGTTTCAGTATTATTTTAGATCAGAAAATAACATTGCGAGATCCTCAATGATTTTCATTGAATTGTGCAAAATATGATTTCTCCTTTTTCTGTAGATTTTATTCATTTTCTGTTTATACAAAGTAATACACATTCAAAACAGGCTTAGGGCACAAGGGTTTGTCCTGAATGATATGGTACAGGTTTGCTTACCCAGCAAACTCTCTTGTCGTTTTTGCTTCCAGCAGTTAAGATTTTGTTAATGCCTTAAGCCAATTCAATTTTTCATCACTGTTCTTAATGCAAGCAGAGGACAATAGAAGGAAGAAGAGGGAGCCCATCAGCAAGCCATGTACATTAAAAGGAAATATTTGTTTGTCTATCTTATATGAATAATAGCTCGTATCTCTGATGAGAACTACTTAAAGGCAAGGTGAACTGTCAGATTTGTTTGAACCTCCAAGGGAACAGAATATTTTCTTTTATACTTGAACTCAGTAATGACTAACTAAACACAGTTTTGAAAAGCCAGCTAGAGGCTTTCTTTATATATTCTAAAATTATGACAATGCTTTTTTTCCTGTACTAGAAAAGACGTAAAATGTATCATTGTTAAAACCTAAAACATTGATCCAAAATATTGAGCCTAGAATTCTAAGTAATTAAAAGATCTGCTATATATGTTTAATAAACTTTACAAGAATCATTCATTATTTTTAAATGACTTTGGTCCATTTATTTCCATAAGCTTTCATGGTCATAATCTCTTCCTGCTTTCAAGTCTGCTAACACTTCAATTTTCCTTCACATTTGTTAGTCATTCTACTCAAGAAGAAACATGCTTTGGGAAATGATGTGGAATAGGATTCCCCTGCTGCTTTCAATCCAGAAGATGCTATGGGGTGGAACCTGCCTGGGGATCCCTGCTGATCCTTAATGTTCCATCAGCATTGCCAAAGAGTCACCCTAACCAGCAGTTTTATCTATTTCTTTCTCCATGTAGAAAATATAATTATTGTCTCTGGGTGAGATTTTCATAGATTAATAAAACTGTACCCTAAGACCTTCTGAGGATTATGATTAAGTAATTCATTCACTCAGTCATTCATTAATTTTTATATTTGCACATATGTACAAGTATGAATTGACTTATCATGCACTTTGTCTACTAGAATTTATGTTAAAATGGTGACTTTTTAAAATAATTCACTTTTTATTACATGCTGAAAAATGTGTTTTTGGCTAATGTAATTGGAATAGGTCATATTAAAATTAGAATGGAGGTGGATATAGCATATATATCAAAGACCCACATGAAACTCAACATACTCAATTTATATTTCACAAATCTTATTTTCATTATTTTTAGTACCTGAGAATCATGCAAACTTTAGAACATTTCTGATTCTTTTAATTGGTAGCACATATCAACATAACTTAAAAAACTGCAGCATAAGAATTACACATCAGCATATATATTATATTTTGCTGAGATATTTACTTTTAATTTCTAATGATTTCAGCAAGTGTAAAGACATTTTTCTCCATTTCCTCTTCCCTTAATTTCTACTTCTTTCAGACTCCACTTATCACCAGTGTTCCCAGTATTATCTGAAAAATATGCATCATCTCACATTCTGTATATGTGTACATATATAGAGTCATTATGTAGAGCACCTTAAACTAATACAGTATTGCATGCCAATTATATCTCAGTAAATATATAAATTAATGAAAATTTCTGATATACTAATTCAAATTGAGTTAATGTATATTGCTTTGCAGAAATGTTTGCATTTTCAAAAGAGATTCCTAATGGAAGACTATCAAATTCCATGACACCTCTTGAGGAATAATATTTTAGAGGATAGACAACCTAAAAAATAAGCCATAAGACACTGCAGTTGCCATCTATATCAAGGCTAGTTGTGAGACTAATGCAAGCAAGACATTGTATACAGGCAAATGATCCCACAAAAAGGTGACTGAATGCATAGGGGCTATTAGTCAATGAGAGACTTGAATAAAAATTAATTTGGCCCCAAATGACTTTTGCAGCTTTACTATTTTAGAAGCAACATGACGTAGTGAAGAAATCACAAGCCTTAGAGTATGTGTAATTGTGCCTCTGTCACTTATGGGCTATTTAGTCTCAAATAACTAACTTAATGCTCTTGTTTCAGTTTTCTCATGTGGTTTGCAACTGTGGCCCACAGTCCAAATTCAAGCCACTTGTTATTGTATAAAATGTTTTATTGGAGCACAGGCAATTTGTCTATGTATTCTCTATGACTGCTCATGCCCTATAATGATAGAGTTGAGTAGTTGCAACAGAGACCATACAGTCTTCAAAGTTAAACTATTTACTATCTGATACTTTACAGAAAAAGTTTGGTGAGCAATGTTCTAGAAGTTGCCAAATCCAAGGAAACTATATTCTATTTTTTTTAAATATCATAAACTACATTTTAATATTTCTGCTGATAAAGTAGTTTTGAAATAAATAGCATTACAGTTAATGAACTTAAAGAGACATTTATAGCAGCTCTACTCATAATTGCCCAAAACTGGTAACAACGCAAATATCTTTTTATTTTATTTATTTATTTTTATATTTATTTTTTGGCTGCATTTGGGTCTCAGCTGTGACATGCAGGATCTTTCATTGTGGTGTGCAGGCTTCTCTCTAGCTGTGGCGCACAGGCTCAGTAGTTGTGGTGCACGGGCTTAGTTGCCCCACTGCATGTGGGATCTTATCTCCCTGACCAGGGATCAAACCTGCGTCCCCTGCACTGGAAGGAGGATTCTTAACCGCTGGACCACCAGGGAAGTCCCCCAAATATCTTTCAATGAGTGAACAGATAAACAAACAATGGTATGTTTACACAATGGAATACTACTCACATAAAAAAAGGAACACATTATTTATACACCTTCCAAAGGGTTCCTGGACCCAGGAAGCTGTCTTCTTGCTCACAGGACCTGCCCTCCCTCCAGCAGGTTGGGTTACTAATCATTACCTCCCCCTGTAACTTTCTTTACCTTTGGCTCTTTGATTCCACTTTCTCCTGTATACCTCTTATCTCTCTTAATAATTCCTTTTTTTTTTTTTTTTTGCGGTATGCGGGCCTCTCACTGTTGTGGCCTCTCCCATTGAGGAGCACAAGCTCTGGATGCGCAGGCTCAGTGGTCATGGCCCACCGGCCCAGCCGCTCCACGGCATGTGGGATCTTCCCGGACCGGGGCACGAACCCGTGTCCCCTGCATCGGCAGGCGGACTCTCAACCACTGTGCCACCAGGGAAGTCCCTAATAGTTCCTTTTTATTCTCTTCCTCTGGTCCTTAAATTTTGGAGATCCTAAAGTTTCATTCTTACGTCTCCTAATTTTCAATTACACACTTCTTCACATTATTTCCTCCACTCCTCAAAACAAGAACCATCCCTATAGTCTAACATGTCCCATACTTTGCTATCATACTTAATACATTGCAAAAACTGATTGTGACTTTTTAAAGTTTTTTTCTCTTTTGGCCGTATTCCTAGTAACTGATCAGCAATCAAAACGTAAGAAATGCTGAGTAAATACTTGTGGAACAAGTAGAATAGATTTCTATTTCCGCTCTCATTCTCTCTCTTGAAAATGACCTATAGATTAGTTTTCTCTCTTCCTATTATGAATTTTCATCAATGTCACACACCATAAGACAAATAAAAATGTCCTAAAAGAGCTGATCCTCCCAAATCACCAGAACTAAGAGTATTTTTAAGGTTCTCTCTTATGAGTTGATCAGATACAAACGTACAGCAATTACAAAAAAAAAAAAAAAATCACCCTAGAGTTAAAATGTTCTAAGAACAAAGGAGAGAAAAACAGAGATCACCATGGGAGTAGCATAACTCAATACTATGCATTCTGATAATAAAGAGAAAGAAATACTAACCAAAACAACTTAGGTCTCAAGCCCTATGCTTTAAAATAAAATAACACAGCTCTCATAATATTAATTGACACCCCCTTGGGAGAAACAAACTATAAAAAGTGTAGGAAGGGAATAGCTCAGTTTCCATCCTCTTTATGCCATTATATACATGACCACAGGTCATTATACCTTCTATCTGGAGAATTCCCTACTACCCTGAAGCATAACTTTAAGCATAAAAATCAAAATTATGCTTCTTGTGGTACATAATACAGTATCCAACAGAAAAAATTTCAAGAACAATTGCCAAATACAAGAGATCCCTTAGCAATTGTGAAGGGACTAAATCTTAAAGCCAGACTGAAATGTTGCTCAAGATTACTGCTGGTATTTGAAATATTTGAAATAAAGTTGCCTTTCCTGTCCCCCTTTTTTCTGAACAAATTCACAGAGTCTGGATTATGAGTGATATGGCTGCCTCAGAAACACCAGCCAACTTGGAATTACAGCTTGCACTGCTGAATTTGTTTGCAAATAAAATAAAAGCAGGAAGAAAAACAGAGACATAATTATGAAAGACACTAGAATGTGGAAAAGAGATTAAACCTTATTAAAATATCATTCCTAGGCATTAGCAGCAGTCCTATAATTAATAATATAACAGTTGACTGCACTAAGCCTCATAACAGAAATTAAATTTTCATTTATGAACAAGAATAATGAGGTAACATAAAAAGATTGGGCTTGAGTTTTTCTGCTACTGAAGATTAAAAATTGCCTAAGGTCTACATTCAGAAATAAGGTGCACATTTGATTTTAGGGAAAGATAATTCACTGGGTGTGCAAACACTCTGTAACCCTGGACTGCAGTCATAACAGGAGCTGGATACAATTTCCATTTCACCATCACTGGAGTCAGACTATTTCCATTCTTGCCCATTTCATTATATGTACTGGAGGAAAGTAAGTGTGTCCTTTTCAGAGAAAAAAACATGCAATGTAAATGGACAAAATGTGTATAGGTTGCTTTTTAGAAAGGAGCCCTAGGCAATATAAATATTCAGTACAGTATTCTTATGACTGCTGATGAGAGACTAAAATCTATAAAGGATTACATAGGGGTGCAAGAAATCTTATGGGTCTGATGGATATGTTCATGATCTTGATTGTGGTGATGGTTTCACAAGTGTATGCATATGTCATATTAATGAAATTGTTTGATTTAAATATACGTGTCATATAGTATGTCAATCATACCTGATAATCTGTTTCAAAAACCGAAAGAAGGAGTCAAATTCAAACTTTTCCTGTTTCACAATTCTGTTGAAAGGTGGCCAGAAAGGAAGTGAAAAATCTTGGTCCATCAAAAGTGAAGCAAAAGAATTTTGTCTATAAATCTAACTTGGAGCAACTAATTGCCAGCAGTTTGTCTGGAAAATATAGTAAAAGAAGATAGTATTTTTGAAAAAAACTTTGCCAAATAATAAGGATAACATGTTTGTTGAGAACTTATAGGTATGTATCTGGCACCTTGCATGAATTAGATCATTTAATCTTTAAAACAACACTATAAAGTAGCAGGTGCTATTATTTTGGTCATATATGTGGAAAGTAAGTGACAAGATGGTTAAGTAACTTGGACAAGTTTACTTAGCTAGTAAGTGAGATAACCAGCAGTTAAACCTAAGCAGTTTCCCTCTAGAGTCTATTGTCCAATACGGTGTTTTATCTACAAATAGAGTAGCCACATGTGACAAATAAGCATTTAAAAACAGGAAAAAGACACAAAGGAATTGAAATTTTGATCTTATTTAATCTTAAGTAACTTAGGTTAAATTTTAAAACTTTAGGGATTTCCTGGTGGTCCAGTAGTTAGGACTCTGAGCTTCCACTGCAGGGAGCTCGGGTTCAATCCCTGTTTAGAGAACTATGATCCCACAAGCCATGCAGTGTGGTCTAAAAAACAAAACAGAAAAAACTTTAAACTCAAATTTTATGCATACACACAATGATAGAAGTATGTCAAAAGGACACAGGAGCCAACTAAAAAGCTCTCAATGACCAAAGTTGGAAAAATTTGAGCAAGAAAATAAAGAATATTGAATTATGACCCAAAGCATAAAACAAATATCCATGGATCTATGCTGATATAAATAATTAATTTAATAAATAAATAAATAGGGGATAAGAAATGAATTTTCCTTGCTGAAGAATTCCAAACAACAGGTATTCCACTGTGAAGGAGGGGCAGCATACCTCCCCACATCTTAAGTGTGCACTGTGCATAGTGACTTTCTTCCAAAGAGTACATATGGAAAGGGGGAAAAATAATAAATTTATAAAAGAGAAACCTGAAAAACATCACCTGAGCCAGGTGATCAAGGTCAACAAAAACAGTGATAAGCTACATTAATAGCACATCAACTATGATAGAATATCATAAGTAACGTTTGTTGATAGTATGAGTCATGTTGATAGCAAACAGTTGATAACCTCAATATGATGAGATGAGAATGACATTTTTACCTCTGTGGTCTTCCTCTCAATAAACCCCATAATCCCAGTCTAATTATGAGGAAAAAAATACCAATTGAAGTACATTTTACAAAATTCCTCATCAATACTACTCAGAAGATGACCCTCAGGTCAACAAAAATGAAGGCTGAGAAAATGTCACAGCCAAGAGGTGCCTTTAGATCTGATGACTAAATGTAATGTGATACACTGAGTGGGATTCTGGAACAGTAAAGGACATTCAATAAAAACTGAAGGAACTGGAATAAAATATGGTCTTCAGTTAATCATAATGTACCAATATTGGTCCATTAATCATGACAAATTAGCTTATCAATATAAGATATTAATAATAAGAAAATCTGGTTGTGGGATATATGGGAACTTGTGAAACTTCTCTGTAAATCTAAATTGATGCAAAATAAAAAGTTTATTTAGAAAAAAAAAATGTTTAATGCCGAGGCCTGGGTCCCACTGCTCAGAGCGATCTGCCTCTTTGAGCGGCAGCTGGGATGCTGTGTTTTCAACAGTCTCCTCACTGGGTCTGATGATCAGCCAAGGTTGAGAATGACTATGAAAGAACGGACTCCTTTGTCACTGAAAGATGTGAATATTATTTATATTGAAACTGATGTTATTAATATTATACATCAGTACAAAAATTTTTTAAACCAATATTCAAATATTTTAGTAGTCTTGGAACAACTTGGATTAGTGATTCTTTTTCCAACTGTAAATTTTATGAAATCCAAATACAGATCTAGTATTTCCGAAGAAAATTTAGCATCCTAATTGAGCTCTTCAACACGTATAATAAGCACAGCAGATTTTGAAGACTCTATATGAAAAAGGAATGTAAAGCATCACATTAAGAATTTTTTTCATGTTGAAATGATATTTTGGAAATTTTTTGTCAAATGAAATTTATTATCAAAATTAATTTCATCTGTTTCTTTTTTTTACATTGTTAGTATAACCATTAGAAAAATTTAAATTACATATTTGGCTTACTTTGTATTTCTAGTGGCCAGTGTTGGTCTAAACCACTATTCTGTATGACCTAAAGTTAAAACCATAACTAGTTGTCTGCAACTATTGGAATTGTCCACTCCCTGCTGAGACATTGAATGTGACAATAAAGATTGTTATGGTCCCTATAGAATCCCAAATACAAAATCCTTCTAATTCCTTTCTCCTCAGGAATCAGTAGAAGGGGACAAAATTTTTAGAACTAACAAAATTTTTAGAACTATATCTGTACATTTTAAACTTTTTCAGCATTGGGAATCACCCAGTAGAAGAAAAAGAGCCTGGGCTTTGGAGAAATCTAAGCAAAATTTCAACTATTTGTCCAGCTACCTAAACTGTGGCATTATGCAGGCTTACTTAATTTCTGTCATCCTCATTTTCCTCAACTATTAAGTAAGAGTAATAATATTACCTATCTTGCATTAGTGGGTAAAATATAAATAACAGATATAAAATAATTGGCACTTTGTAAGCAAACAATGATAATTATTTTACCAAGGTTAAGAACTTACACTTCATGTACTAATTTTAAATGAAAATGATGCCATTTGAGAGCAAGATATTGTAAATCCTTAATAACAGAGTAGAAGTTCTCACATAGATTCTCCTTCAGGAGAACGTACAAAATAGTTGGAAAGGTATTGGCTCTCTTCTATGATAGAAAAACAGGGCAGCCAACTGGAATAAAATATTGTCTTTATAACTCACTCAGTTCTTTTCATTTATAATAGACCCCATGGAAAACAGCACAGAATCACTGAAATCCCTAAATGATGACTACAGAGTCACTTTCCATGACCCTTTGTATTATAAATACAGTGTAAAAATAACTACACCAATGTTTCAGTATATTTACTTGTCGAATGAAAGCAGAATCAAGCTCTATGAGAAATGGATTTCTTGGCAACTAGGGTCTATATTATCACACTCAAAGTTAAATACCAATTTCCCCACAAGCCTGTCACACATTAGGGAGATCATCACTGCTATTCATTATGTAACAGAGATAGAAAAGTGCTTCTAAGGAGCTTCTAAAAGCTTCATTCAAAATGAAAGTTTAAAATCACTTGAACTTTAAGCAAAGTGATATAGACTTTGGGTATAATAAGAGATTTCCAAAGCTCTGATCACACACAACTGTTGATATAAAAATATTTGTCTTGGGAACTAGAAAAGCAAAATGAAGTTTTATAGTTGCTTTTCTTTAAATCAGCTATATTTGTCTGACAGTACTATTACTTGACTACTAACATTTTCATTTGTTTGAACTTTGAAATTTAAAAGGAGCATCAAGAGTCTCTTTTTATGATTATCATTAATCTTTGCATAGGTTTATGAATAAGATGAGCTCTTTGTGTAAAGAAAGAATGTATTACATATTGTTAGCTTAGTACTTACCAGGAAAAAATGTAGAGCAGGGAACAATGCATGGAAATTGTTACATGTATCGTCTTCAGACACCATGTTGATGTACAGAATAGGGTCATGGAGTAAATAATCATTGGTAAAGTTGAACACCTTGCATTTTAAAATTTGTTTTTTATAACAATATTTTTCTATACATCTTTAAGAAACTTTGAAACTTTTGGCTATGGCTGCATTATAATGTCAAGAATGGGGATTCATGAAGATTTACATAATTTTTTTTCACTAGAGGAAATTAAACTGTAACGATTAACCTGAGATAATTAGTTTGACATTCCTGTCAACCATACATAATTTTCTTCCTCATAGAGTCAAATCTAATCTCTAATGTTGAAATTACAAGATTTACTTTGGCTTTATTATTATTTGGCTTTATTTATTATTAGCTTTTGCTTTCACTATTATTTGCTTTGAATTTGTGCTATGTCTCCTCTCCATGTAATGAAATTTTGATTTTTTTAAAAGGAAGACCATGGACATTTGCAAATTTCATTATTGAAACACTTTTTGATATACAGATTTAACCAGTCTTTTATAATCTTTCAGTTATAAGTGTAAAGCAGATTATAATTAACTATCTTCCAGCTTGCCCAACCGTGAAAGGGCTTGTTATTTTTGTTCATTACATAAACCAGACTTTTTATTGTTTTGGCAAACAAGATACAGAGGCTATAAACTAAACACCAGAATAGGCCATAGAATTTTTCTGTTAAATCAAGCTCCATTGCTAGCCTGAGAATACATGTGTAATGTAGATTAGATATATTTTTCAAAATATAATATCCATTTCAATGTAATTTGCTTTCCTTTAATAAAAAAGTATGTGACAAATGTACTGAGTTCAACATGCAGCTGACAGAGATTACAGATCAGCCTTCATTCAAAGTGCCTTTGGGATCAATGTGTTTCACAAGGGCAGATAAATCCAGCAGTGTGTGGCAAACCTAAATGAAATGAAACTTTTTAATCTTTGATCAAGAAATTTTCACTGGCTCCATCCGGCAGTTGCCATGTAAAGAGAATAATACTATGAAAAACAGCAATGATTATGGAACTTAATCCACGTGGATAGCAAACTTAGGTAACCCAGGATGAAAAAAATTCTAATTTAGTCCTTAAATATTTAGTTTAAAGTATTGATTAACTTGATCGGAGTAGCTGGAGGATTTGCTGTTTCTCAACCATTGGAAAATTCAATTGTATGGTGTTGACTCATCAAATTAATTGTTTCCATGGACAAAATAAAGGAGACCTTTTTGGAGGTTAAATTTTCCATGTTAAGAAATTAATTCAGATAATTTGGCTAATTTCCAATCTTTCCACTCTCTTTGATTTGTGTTGATCAGTTGCTTTGTGGTTGGTTGGCAGGAAAATTAACTAAAAGGAAGTGTTCATGGCCATGCCAGTACTCCAAATACCATTCAAAATATTCCAAACCACTTTAATTTAAAAACAAAAATATCTACTGAGTACAACCTTATATGAATAAACCATGTAAACATTTAAGTCATCTTTTGGTGACTGACATAACTGGATTAGCAGAGCACATTTGGAAAGCATATAAACATTAGATAGTATGAGTCATTGTCTATTTTCTTTATAATTAGGCATCAGTTGTCAGGTGGAAAGTGGGGTTCTTTATATCCAAGCAGATGCACTTCACCTACTCCAACCATTGAATGTATACTTCAATTTGCTTTTGCTGTAGAAACAACAGATTTTTATTAATTCTGAACCAACTTCCCCTGGTAGCAAGCAGGGTGTAAACATGCGATTAAGTCCTGGAGAATACTAAACCTAGGGCCTTACAACAAACACCTTCTGTTCTAACCACTCATGCTACCTTGGAACTTAAACTGTGAAGTGATGAGAACCACAGTTCCTTAACACATCACTACTTCCCAACAGATCCCATTAACTCAATAGCACTTTCATTGGAAGTGTAAAAATCCATAAACAGAAACCTCAATTAGACTGAGCCTGGAGACCAGAAGGGGGCTCTCTCATGCTCTGCCACAATAGCAGAGCCCAACAGGAAGAAAGATGCCTCCTCTTCTTTCCTGGCAGGGACTCAGCCAGTGAAAAGCCAAGGATTCTCTTTACTATAAGCCTGCTAACTCCCTTTCCCCTTTATAAAAGTGTTCTCCCCCTGCTGTGGGGAGACTTGCACATGGTTGCAGACCCCTAATTGTAATTATCTGCTCACCCCGAATATCACCCCACCTTTTTTTCTGGAGAAATAACTGGCAGTCTATTTATTTAAGTCAACAGAAGTGATTACTTTTTTTTTTTTAAGTCTTTATTGAATTTGTTACAATATTGCTTCTTTTTTTTTATGTTTTGTTTTTTTGGCCACGAGGCATGTGGGATCTTAGCTCCCCAACCAGAGATCGAACCCTCACTCTCGGCACTGGAAGGCGAAGTCTTAACCATTGGACCGCCAAGGAAGTCCTGAAGTGATTACTTCTAATGGTTCCAATCCCATGAGATTAGAGGCAATTGAAAGTGTTATTAGTAATCTACATAAAACTGGAATCACAATTTCCCCATTCTGAGAATTTGCTCTTAAAATGTCTATATTATGTCTCCTTTATATTGCCAGACATTGTTGAGGGAAGTTAAATCAGCTAAGTCTGTGTAACTAAAAATGGCCATCAATGAAATAGAGTTCTTTGGTTTGGTGAAACATTGTTGCTGAATATCAATATTCATCATTTCAACAATGAAATATCATATACTGATTTATGAAAATTAATATTCATTAAATATCGATACTTACCATCACTAAGATGCCTTAAATGAAGTCAAGCAGTACAAAATGATTTGTATATAGGATGTACATTGCCTAATCAGACTCACAAATATAAGTGAATATTTAACCAATTAGGTTTGTTTGATTCATGAGCCATTTAAAAGTTGGTTTTGTGATATAAAATGCAGAATAAATAATAGTTCATAGATTAGGAATTTTCCAAATAAAACTCACTGGATGAGTTTGTTGCCCAAAGATGAACATGGAATTCATAAAAGCAGTAAAGTAGTGAGCCATATGCTATTTCTAAAAACAACTTATTTTCTATATGATGAATTATAATGCAGAAAAGTTAATTAACTGTGCTACATTTTGTAAAGATGTTTGCAGTTTGTTAATTTTGTCCAGTGAGAAGGTGGCAATCGCCATTGCATTTTCTAATAAATGTGCTGCACATACGTTATAAAATGCAATGAATGTAAGCATCCTATGAGACATCTAATTTGCCACTTGTGTACCAATTAAATGCAGTTTAATACTGCCAGGATAATTACAGCAAATACATATAACTTTCAATACATTTCTGGCTTTAATGAAAATAGCAGAACTGTTCAAAATGATACAGTAAATTACTTGGCTGAAAACAGAACAGGAAGTTTAAGAAGGAAGGGAAGGAACCAGAGTAGGAGGAGGAGAGTAGATATGACTAAGGGACTAAACCATAGACCCAAAAAATGTTTGGAGGCTGAACCTGAGATATTTGCATTAAACCAAGACTGCTGAAAAGAGTTAAACAGATTCCAGGAGAGTAGTAGAACTCAGCTCTGATGGACACAAAACTCCAATGACCCTTGGAAGAAAAAAGTTGCAATTTCAGCCCTCAAATTTGTCCAAGATTAAGTTAAATTTTAAAACACATATTTTATATGTATGCCATATCTATATATATATATGATATTGTATATATATAAAAACCCAAAGGATAGGGTTGGGAGAGCTTCTGTGTTGGGGAACACGTGCAGATTTGGGGAGAGATGCTCTGGGACAAGGGATGGAAGCTCTGAGCCCCACCTTACATACCTTTGCCCTATGCATCTCTTCCATCTGGCTGTTCCTAAGTTATATCCTTTTAAAATAAATCTGTGGTCCAGTAGGTAAAATGTTTCTCTGAGTTCTGTGTGCCACTCTAGAAAGTTAACCAAGCCCAAAGAGAGAGTCCTTAGAATCTCCAAACTATATAGCCCGTAGGGCAGAAGCGCAGGTGATAACCTGGGTGACTGCCATCTGAAGTTGGGGAGTGGGGCAGTCTTGTAAGACTGAGCCCTTAATCTGTGGAATCTGACACTCTCTCCAGGTAGGTAGTGTCAGAATTTAATTGAATTGTAGGACATTCAGCTTGTGTCACAGAGAATTTCCTGGATGCGTGGAGAAACCCCTATCATGCTGGAATACGGTGCAGAATCTTATGTATATACTTATTTAATGCAATTCCCATAAAATTCCAAATGGGACTTTTTTTTCCAAGAAAATCCTGGTAAGTTAGGGAAAATTTCAGGAAAAGACAAGATATCTCTGTAGTGGAACTAAATTACATACTTACCCTTACTGGATTCATTCTATTATAAAACTATAATTTTTAACACAGGGTCATTTGATGCAGGCATTTTTTTTTTTTTACAATGAAGCTATGGAACAAATCTGGAGCCACACATAGATACAGTAGTGAGTATTTTTACTTGTTTTTCCTATTCTTTGAAAAGTTTCTCTCACTTACTTCCTTCAGGTCTTTACTTAAATGTCACTTCCTGGTAAGGACTCTTCCCTGGATACCCTATCGAAATTTTAATCTCCAAATATCTATCTGTAATTCTTGTAGAAAACATAAAATATTAAGATTCTTTCAGGTATGGGTTACAATAACCATCAAAAGCTTAATTAAGCAATTTATTTGAAGAGTAATGTAATATTGACATTATGCGACAATATTGACATAATGCGGCAAAGGTGAACAACCAGGCCTAGAAAAAGCAGTTTGTAAGCCTTTCCATTAGAGTAATAATTAATACCTCTTAGTTCATTCATCTCAGGTTCTATTTCAAATGCTCCAGTTTATTTATATTTGTCCCTTTCCACTTTACTCGCAATTCTCACTTTTATTTCCAAGCTCGTGCACAAACTGTAATCCCATCTCACCAGAAGGACTGCTTCTGCTTCCTCAGCAATTTATCCAAATCTGATCCCTCCACCCAAGCTCTGGCTTCAGAGATCACTCCTTTCACACCAGCCCATGATTATATCCCACATACACACCACTTCTGGGATGGAAACACACTTTCCTCAGTCTCACTCCAGGCTCTCCTTACATTCTCTCCATTTGAAACCGTTGATTGCTTCTGTTCTACTTAGTTTCTGCCTTCCTGGCATGTACCTAGACTCTACCTTCTGCAATGCATTAGTCCTTTAGAATCCTCGTCTTCCTGCCTGGTTGATTAAGCTTCTCCCCTAGTCACCATTTCTCCAGTTCTTCAACCTCAGCCCCTCATGTTTTAACACTTCCCTTGTTCATTACTTAACTAACACACATGCATAATCGGCATAAAATAAGCACTCAACAATTGCCTGTTGAATGAATGAATGAATGAGTGAGTGTTCCATTTTCCAAATGTACGTGCTGAAGGTCAGAAACCAACTTTCTGTGTAATTTTCACTGTACCTAGCACAGTGTTAAGAATATAGGAAACACTACTATAGAATATTAGACAAAATAAATATATGAATTCTGTTTGCATAGGTGTGTGAATGTATCTGTTTACATGAGACACAGTATGTGAGAGAGAAACAAAGACATGAAGACAAGAAGAGTTACTTGTTCACCCTTGGAGAAGTTAATAAAACATTCAAAGAGAAGCTTTCTTCTAGCTGAAGACTAAATGTTAGCATACTATGATTCAACTTTTTTGTTTTCTTTTCTAAGATAATTCAATGAAAAAAATAGTATTGAACTTATAAAAGTTAAGATTCATTTTTAAAATTTGAAAACTGGTAGCCCCTTGGATCTAGTTTATTTCCTATTTCCCTTTTTTTGAGATGTGTGTTTGAGAATAACCTTTATGTAATTGAGCATTGTATTCAAATATTTGTTTTATTTTCTATATAAATGACAAATATTTCTGTAGGAGAAAGCTATCCTCAGATAAATCAGTGAAGTGCACAAAAAAAAGGATAAAGAGACAAGACATGTCACAAATAATCTTTCAGGGCTATATCATTGCTAGGTTTGAAGAGGTGAATTAAAGTGTCTCAATACTGTCCACCAAAGCGGTGGCAGGGGTGACTATTCCTCTCCAAGTCAGACAGCACATAGCCTTCCCATAAGTGCCCCTGCTGTGCCACCTGTCAACGGAGAGCTCACCTCATTGGACAGCTGTTTCCCTTGTTAATATTAGGTGGCTCCTGGAAAGAAAGCTGGATGTTCCCTTCCTCACTTTCCTTTCTGTGTGGATACTGAACTCAAGAATGGCAAAGCCCTGGTTGTTCCTTGCAGACCTGAACCCCAAGCAGAAAACTCCTATGTGTTGCCCCAGTAGTACTGGTGGCCTGTGATGGAGATGAGAGGAAAAGAGCTGAAAGGATATGAGAGGGCAATAAGCAGTAAGAGTTTTCCTTGTCAGTCATTTGCTGGCTTTGGCACGTCTATAAACCTTGTACCTGCACAATGTGTGACACAGAGCAGGCACTCAGATGTTTTTGTTGAATGAATGAAAGTGTTCATGAGGTAGAATTCTGAGTAAGAATATGATATATCCAGCAATAGTCTACGGCCAGTATTTAGTAGGACAAGGGGATAATTAAGCAATTAGTACTATTTATCCAACACTGCTGGGTGGTAAATGACAGTGTATGATTACTCTGCTAAACACCACCAACAAGAAAACACAAGTAGTTTCTATGTTGGCATAAACTTCATATTACTTTCTGGTTGGTTAGTCAAATGGCCTACATCTTTTTTCTTAACATCTTACTGAACGCATTGCATTTTTCACGTTTAATAGTGTCAAGACTTTTCACAGTAGGATTTACATTTGATTTTGCCACACAATAGACAAATCCTAAGGCAACCTATAATTCCAATCCATTAGGCTAATTGATTGCAGCTGCTGTGAGCAGTGGGCATGTTATCTTTTGAAAATGAAGTCTAGTAAGACACAAACCATAAAAATAAACTGAGAAAAAGACTAAATCTAGCTGATATAGATAGTTATTCTTTTTGTTTCCTTATATAAGCCTAGTAAATAGGCAGCGTTAACAGAACTTTTAGAAATACATATGAATACATAAGGATAATTGCATTTTTAAATATTGAAAAAGTTACAAGAGTGTTAGATATCTAGGGGGGAGTCCTGGTTAATCGATATACTTTATTTCCTTTCTTTCAATTTCTATTTTTAAAAACTCATTATTATTGCATGCTTTGGCTTATTTATTACACCATTTATCATTATAGATTTTTTTCAAGTGATATTAATAGACCGCATTCTTGAGGCTTTCTTCGTATAAGAAATTGCTCATGGGGGGAATAGATCTGCCATGAAAGAAAGTAAAGCATCACCAAAGGGAGTTGGTATTTTTAATTTCTCTGAGTCATTTCTCTGAATTGCAGAAAAGCAAATATGTTCTCTTAAATCAATTTCATGGAGTTAAAAAGGAAATTTTATGTTCTCATAACACACTTGGCTTCTCTCCTCAGAACACTGAAAGTCTAACCCCTGGGAGAAGACTGGAGAGGAAATGTGGAACACAAACCCCACCTGGTCTAGCCTAATAACGAACTAGTCCCTTAGTAACTAATGAGTTTTGCTTTGTTCATGTCATGTGCATCAGAACCTGAACTCCTTCAAAGAAATACTCCTCCTGCTTCTATAAAAACAGTGCTGCTAAAATATATTGCATAACACTAATCTCTGGAAGTCTCTTCATGGTTAATAAGTGGGAAATAACATTTTCAGTGTTCATTCTGAAAAAGTTCTCTGTAAAAGTAATTTTTTTCATGCATCATCAATGTCGGTATCTACTTTGATTTGTCTATGAAAAAGTATAGTTTGTAAAATAAAGGGGAGGAAAAAAGAAAAAGGAAGGAAGAGAAAAGAGGATTGGAAAGGGAAGGAGAAGAGAAAAAAGAGGATGAGAGGGGAAATGAGGAAGGGAGGGGAGGAGAATTACTCTCCAAAGGAAAGATTATGAGAAGGCCATGATTTTGACCCAAGACTTATTTGCCTATATTCCTCAGTCTGGAACAGGGAGGAAAAATGTGAGAAAGTACGATAAATAAAGCCTTAGAAATAAAGCCTTCAAGGGGTATGTGTATTTATTTAGAGTATAAAGGGATGTCTTCATTATGAGGACGATGTGAGGAAATATATCAATACAGTGGAAGAGTTCGGGTGTTGAGACACTAAGAATCTAATATCACATCCTCCCACCAGCTTAGGAATGTATATGTTGGTGAGAAGTTGCTCCAACAAGGCTCCTGAGGGAAGAGCGTTGGGTGTGTGCTAAAGAAGACAACAGAGTTGTCTCTACCCAGGCGGGGGATGCTGAGAGAGGCGTGGACCACTGGAGAAAGGCTTCTAAGACACATACATGCTGCTCAGCACCACTGGACCAGCTTCCCTCCTGGGCAGGGACCTAGTGACCAGCACATTTGTTGGGACTCCTGCTAGTTCCAGGAGAGGGAATATAAGCAGCTTTGGGAGACAGCAGAGCTACGACGCAAGCAGCGGAAGAGGTGACCAGGTGACAGTAGAGGCCCAGGACCTCAGGTGAGCTAAGTTAGCCAGCTATCTGGCTAGAGAGTGCAGGTGACCCACGTGGATGCCTTTTCCTGCAAAGGCTCTTGGGTGTCAATGAGACTGGCTCCTCTCATCCTTCCTCCACGGGATGTTAGAAATGAGCTCATCCTTGGTGTGCCGTTTCTAGGCCAGCGAGACAGTAAGAAGGGCCCTTATCTATGTTCCTACCTGGCTCTGGCCCTGGTGCCACATACCAGAGAAGAAAGACATGCCACGGGGCTGAGTAGAAAGGACCCACGGAGGCCTCCAACTTCTTCCACGGGCAAAGTCATGGGTGAAAATGAGGGATCCTTGAGAGGAAAGGATTTAAGGCCAGAGTTTAGTTCAAATTATTCCTGGTCTTCCTCAGTCTGAAGTTCACTTGCAATCACCCCGAGCAGGTGTGAGGTCACCCAGAGAAACATCTAGTGATGCAGCAGCCCAGGCACTGCCCAAATCGGGGACACTGTGTGGTCAGTGATTGTAGCTAGAGGGGAAGGTGCATTGTTCAGTCTGCATTGTGTGACAGCCACGCAACTTCTCATCAGGCTCTGTTAGAATCACAGCATGTTTCTTGGAGTTCTTTAGAGAATTTAAAATAATGTACATCAGGAATATGAAGCTTCTCTCAATGAGCTATTCCAGAAGGTGTCAGAGCTGACACAGCTGATAAAATTGCTAGAAAACGGACTGCAATTTGCATCCTTTTATCTAAATGTTTTGACAACCTAGAGACATACTTATTGTCAATCATTCATCCTTCCCTCAAAGTCTCCTTAATACTGCAAATAGGATAACTTTTATTCAGTGGGCTTCCAGAAGCAGCTAATTCCCATATTAAAAATTAATATTGGTGACTGTGTCTGTATGTAGCAGCTAACTTTTTCCAAAATTCTTGATTTTAATAGGTCAAATGTTCATAACTTTCTACATAAGCCATAAAAATAGCTTAAGCAGTTCAATGAAAGTGGAATTTTTTTAACACCCAATTTGATCCAATTATCTTTTGATATAAGTCTATGAGAGAAGTAGCACAAAAATAAAATTGCAGTAGTAGTTAGCACTGAAGCTGATATGATTACAAATCTTTGCTAAATTGACTTTTAATTTTTAGTGAAGATTCTTCAAGGATATGTTTAATAAAAGTATAATAGCACTCTTCCGAGTACTTTGTCTAATTATAAGGAATCATTTAGTTGACTTAGTTTGAAGTAAATTTCTTAAAAATATTGATTTTCTTTTATTGTATTGAAAATTTCAATGAGCATATAATAGTCACTTTTATGTACACATTATCTCAATTTTTAATCTTTCAATTATGTTGTCATCAGATTACTTTTAATATATCAGGGTCGATTAGAAAAAGTTTTCATCTATATTTCAAGTATGCTCTACTTGTTACATAGAGAACTCTGAATCTTTTTAACTTATTCTTTTTCAGATAATAACAGAAATAATGCACAGAAAAAATGAAACTAAATTTAAAAATACTTTTCCACTGCTGCTCCCCACTGACCCCCTGCAAGTACCTGCCCTTCCTCCAGAGGACTCAAGGGAGCCCAGGTGCCCAGCAGTCCCTCAGGGAACCCAAGGTAGGACTGTCCCCAGCTCATGGACCTGCCGCCTGTCCCATAAATCCCAGGAGAGCCCCCCAATCAGAATACTCCCCAAGGGGAGCCAGGCCCTGTGCAATCTGATTTAGGAATTACCATTCCATTTCACAGATGAGAAAACTTGGGCACCCTCAGGCTCCTTGACCAAAGTCCCCCAGCTTCCATCCCCTTGGTTTTGTACCTTTGGGGGAAGAGGGGCACAGGCCTGGAAAGGCAGTAAGAACCCAGAACAGAGGCCCTCAGCTGCCTTTCCCATCACTTGAGCTGTCTGTGTGTGTGTGTATGTGTTCAGCACCTTCTCTCTGACATCTGTGTCAGGGCTAGAGAGTGGTTGCCCAAGAATGGATGGGAGAAGGCTACGTGGTCACTGACAAGTAACTAGGAGAGCTGGGCAGGCGTGGAGCGAGCTATGCCTGGTTCAAGGTCGTCTGTTCTGAGGTTCCATGTGTCCTGTTGGAGAGGACCCTGGAGACCGGGACTTCTGACTGGAAGCTGTCCTGACCAGCTTCCGGCTCTGCACCTCGGTTTCCCGGTAGTGCCACGACCTTGCTCTGGGCCAGCTGAGGTCCTTCCCAGCTGGGACCCCCATTCCTGGCTACTGTGCTGGACCAGTGAGTGCCAAGGCTGGACCAGGACAGGCCCTAGGATGGGCCCTTCGAATTGTCCCAGTCCCTTCTTTCTTCTTAGCAAACAAAGGCTCTGCTGACCAGAAGGTGCTTCTCCGATGTGTCCAGGCTGGGGAAGTTGTTTTGCCCAAAGCCTTACTTACAGTTTCAAGGTTCATAGGATTCGCTGGCAACCTAACCACTCTGCACTCAGTTAAACAAGAATTTAGAGAGAGTTATTGAATTAACGTAGATTACAGTATACTAATTAAAAAAAGAAGAGTATATATAACCAAGAAAAGATAGTAAAGATGGAGGTTTATACATCAGCGAATTGGGGAAGCACCTACACCCAGATTCAAGGGGCGCTGGGAAGTCCCTTGAACAGCAGCCTGGAGTCCCAGTTGGGAAGGTCCCAGGCGGTGCGTCCACCCCACGGGCGAGACTTCAGTTTGCCACTCAAAGGAGCCGAACTTTTAGCACCAGGCTGCAGGCTAATAGCAATCAGCCTATGTGCAAGTTTGCAGCTCTGGTTGTTGTCATAAATGCCTTGGTCTTAGCTCGTAAGTCCTGGAATGTTCTTGATCCCCGGGAGCTGGCCAGGCCCTCAAGGTGCAAGGAGTCCCATGACTTACTTTCCATCTTATCAAGTGGTTTACCATATGTGCTGGCACCATCCCTTGATGGCCTGGGTGTAGCTCAGCCGTTTGGCATGCAGCCAGCCTTAGCGTCATTGTCCCGCCAGAGAGAGGCCTAGTGCTGCCTCTGAAGCCTGAACAAGACTACGTTACTAGCTTCCCCAACAGAAGCCAGGGGTTCGGGGAGGGGAGCGGGGAGGGGGGGGTGCGGCGCACCCCTTCCTGCCCAGGAGGCACAACAGAAATGCCCCTTAGCCTACAGAGCCTCTCCCTGCTCAGGGCTCCCCTAATCCCCAGGGGAAAAAAGAAAGAAAAAGTAGTTTCCCAGTCAACCTAAATTTATGCTATGAACTGAAGCTTCAATGAAACTTTCTGCAGTTAAACAACTTAAAAACCATCTCACAGGGTTATATAGATGATTGACACCAGAGTCTTTCAACAATTTAAAACACTGCCTTTAAAAAGGGTATTAAATCATCTCTACCAAGACACACTGATCAGGAGAAAAGAGGAGAAATTAGCCTATGAATAAAAATAGTTCAGAAATCACTTTATGCTCAGAATTCTCTTAGATCCTCTGATCTTTAAAGTGGGAAATGTGGATTCCATTCTGTGTTATGTCACAGTAGCCTTTTTTTGTGTGTAAATAGGAGGCATGAGCTATAAAGATGGATAAATGTACCATTGAATTGATCATCTCTAATAAGCTTAGAACAGGACCTTCCTGTGAACACAAATCACATCAATCTAAACTTGAATATACATCGTTCCAAGTACTTCACTTGGTTTCCGGTGAGTCTAGTTTCCATGTCACATTTTCTTCACCTTTTGAATTCTCCCTCCCTCTTTTTCCTTTTCAGTTAACATGTTATCTGTAAGTTCAGGGATCCAGGGATTGGTGCATAGAATAGAATCAACTGGTAGATTTAACTTTAAATTTCATTTCTGGATTATATTCCTCAGTCACATCAAAGTCTACCCAAGTTATAATAAGCTATTTTTAAATAGTGCCTGTTTTTCTCCAGATCTATGCTAGGAGTGGGATTGCAAGATCTTATGTAGCTCTATTTTTAGTTTTTTAAGGAACCTCCAAGATACATACACCTCAATGTTCATTGAAGTACTATTTACAATAGCCGAGACATGGAAGCAACCTAAACTCCATTGACAGATGAATGGATAAAGAGGATGTGGTATATTTATACAATGGAATATTACTCAGTCATAAAAAAGAACGAAATTATGCCATCTGCAGAAACATGGATAGACATAAAGATTATCATACTAAGTGAAATAAGCCATACAAAGATAAATATTATATATTGCTTACATGTAAAATCTGAAAAAGAAAAAATTGATACTAATGAACTTATGCACAAAACAAAAATAGACCCACAGACATAGAAAACAAGCTTATGGTTACCAAGGGGGAAAGGTGGGGAAACGGATATATTAGGAGTTTGGGATTAACATATACACACTACTATATATAAAATAGATAACCAAAAAGGACCAATAGTTATATATATATATGTATATAAAACTGAATCACTATTCTGTACACCTGAAAGTAACACAACATTGTAAATCAACTATACTTCAATTTAAAAAGCTCTAAAAGTCAAAAAAAAAAAAGAGTGCCTGTAAGATATAGACCATAACATTCAACAGGGTATTTCATCCATTCTAATACCCTGGATGAAAAGTCACAGATCTATATCATGCACATAGCCACATGCGTTCCCACTTTAGTTAAAAAAAAAAAAAAAAAGAACCTGAGAAAAGAGCTAGAAGTTTAAAATGGGTATACATTTCTAAAAGCCTTTGCAATTTCATTTGTTAGCAGCCCAACATTTAAAATATGCTGGGCTGGGCTTCCCTGGTGGTGCAGTGGTTGAGAGTCCGCCTGCCGATGCAGGGCACACAGGTTCATGCCCCGGTTAGGGAAGATCCCACATGCTGCGGAGCGGCTGGGCCCATGAGCCATGGCTGCTGAGCCTGCGCGTCTGCAGCCTGTGCTCCTCAACGGGAGAGGCCACAACAGTGAGAGGCCCGCGTACCGCAAAAAAAACAAAACAAAAACAAACAAACAAACAAAAATGCTGTGCTAATTAAGGGACCCACAGAGGTAAGACTTTTTAATGTAAAATTGTTTTTGTGTACACAAACTTTTTCATCTAACACTATATTCTAAGAGAAATTATTTGTGCTCAAAAGACAGCGTCCGATTTAGAAATAAACACTTTTAAAATTAAAGTCTTTTTTACTTCACAGATTGTGGCTGTAACAATTTAGGTGAAGGTATTAAAACAATCTGATCTTCTCCAAACATATCCATTCATTATATTGAGGGAGGACAGCACCTTCTAGTGGAATCTATAAATAAATGTAAATATTTCTTGGGCTTGTAGCTGAGATAATGTAACATTCCAAGTGTCTTTGTTCCCAAATGCCCTGCCAATAGGATGCTCCCCGCTGTTAAAAGTTATCATTCTTCCCCACCTCCTTTCATAACTTATGGGGCAGACTTGTCATGAAGGTGATAACTTAAGTTAAAAATCTGTCAAAACAAAGAATAGCTAACAGGCATCTCTTAGGCTGATGTAAAAATGGAACACATGCCAACTAGAAGAAAATGCATGCTATATAGGTACTTGTTCAGAAAAAATAGGTACATCTGTGTTTGCTGAACTGAACACATATTTCTGTGCAACCATTTAGTTGCCAGGTATAGTGCAAGGTACTTTGGATTCATAGATGAAGACACAGTACCTGCCCTCAAGGACGTAAGGATAGGAATAGCTACCATTATTGTGCTCTCTGTGTCCCAGTCACTCTTCCAAATGCTTTCGTATATTAACTAATATTAACTTAACCTTCATGACAATACTAGGCAATAGGTGAATTGTTATAGACATTTAATAGATGAGAAAACTGAAATACAGAAAGTTAAAGCAACTTGCTTGCCCCAGATCACACAGATACTAAGTGATGGAGCTGGGTTTCAACCCAAGGCAGTCCCGTCTAAAATCTCTATCTACTTCCCCAGGCCGTCTCTTCTGCAATGCTGTTAAGGAGACACACTTATAAATGTGCGATTCTAATATAAGTGATACCAGTGTTATCAGTATGAAAAAGAAAATTTGTAGTTTGGGTGCAGACAGGGCAAACATGGAAGGAAGTGCATTGAGAAAGGATTCTTATACATGGAGATGCTTGAGCAAAGACTTGAATAAGCTGGAAGAGTTCATTCACCTGGTGGGCCAGGAGAGCACAGTCTTCGCAAGCAAACAGAAGAGTATCTGCAGTGGTGTTGAATATTTTGTAAATCACAACATACCCTAAATTAACTGAACTTGAGATTTCATTCATTTCAGAAAAAGTAGTAAGCAGGTTGTTTTTAAGCATCATTGTTGCTGTTTCCTCTGCACTGAGTTGAATGATGAACAGTTCCAAAAATATTAGAGTGACAATTGAATTTTTTCTCTCATTAAATTTTACAACCAAGAAGCCCCCAAAATCAAAGAATAAAAGTATAACTAAGGAAAAAAACTTCCATTTGGCTGTGGATGTCTCTCTGTGTCTGATTCTTGGCCATCATCTTGTAATAAACATTGGCTCACCTCAGGCACAAACTACCTCCACCCCCGTGCTCCTCTCTGTTAATGAGTAGAACCTAAAATTATTCAGCTCTCCCCACTGCTGCTCGCATCCTAAGTGAACACCTAAGCACAGAACTGCAGTTAATATTATCACTTCCCTGTAAGAGCTAGCCCTCGCCTAACCTGGATCCCACATTAGTTCTCCACCAAGAACCAAATCTGATAAACTAAGAGGCTCATCGTCTTACCTAGTTCTTTCTAGCACATATCTCTGAAGTTGGATCCTTTAAAGATCCACTAAAATAAGATTCCTGTAGGAACATCATCAGACAGTACAGAATTTAAGAAATAATGTGTTTGCTGCATGTACACAGGCATACTGGTATAATCCATTTCTAGAGCAACTTGACCTTCAATTAAACTTGAAAATGTGCATAGCTTATCCAGCTGCTTCACTTCTAGGTGTAAAGCCTAGAGAAGGTTTCAAGAGCTTATGCATAAGAACACCTTCACAAAGAATTTTATCATCACATTGTGATGAAATAGTCAAAATGCTCATCAATATAGGAATGAATGAATAAAATGTGGTATATTTATGTGGTGAAATAATGTACAGTTTAAATAAGATAAAGATAAAACAAATCTATATGCATTGACATAGATAGATACCTTAGTTATGACGTTGAGCAAAAAGTCTGCTCTCAGCCTGAAAGCATGTATGAGAATTAAAAAGCAAAGCTGTTTATTGTTTATGGATACATCTATATCTTGTATATATGTATGTATCTTAAAATTTCTTAAGGTATAATAGGGTAAAATGTGAGGATGAATAACAAATTTAAAATAATGTTTCCTTCTGGGGAAGGAGGGGGGAAAATCAGACTGAGAGGGGAACAAAGAAAACTTAATATGTTATCTGTAATATCTTATTTCATATAGAATTATTCTAAAGCAAATGTGATTAAGTGTTAACATTGGTCGTGGCGAGTTCGTGGGTGTGTGTACATTATCTCATATACCTGTCTTTCTCTTTAGAATTCAAAAGGAAAGCAGCACAGCCCAGTTTGAGGATAATGTTGGAGGTTTGGAATGGAAGACTTGTGTCACTGATGTCAACAGTCATCTTGCCAATTTTCTTCTTTTAGAACTCACATTCCATTGTCCTGTATTTATCATTAATTCTGCACTGACTGGCCCAATGCTTTTCTTTTCTTTCTTTTGTTGGGGGGTGTAGGGGCACCTAAAAGCATTCTGAATAGAAACAAAAATAAACAATTAGCCAGGGAAAAATGAGGTTTTTTTGTTTGCTTTTTAATCCCCTTAAATGTTGCCATCAGACACAGCCTGACTGTTGATTTTCATAAATCAGTCCTTTAGGATGAGTGTCCAGTGTGCTTTCTACACAGTAAATTTTCTTCACTCTGGAATATTGAACCCTGTTTTATTTTGGAAAAACTTAGCTAAAACAGCATGGTAAAAAGGCTCCGGCTGAGGAGTCATGGCTTAATTCTTGACGGTTAACTCTACGGAATTCACGTATAGTGGATTTGAACACTTTGTGGCTGAGTTAAGTGTAGAAGATAGATGAAGAGAAAGGAGGACAAAAAAGAAAAATAACCATTTCACATACTGATAATTTTTGAAGTTTCTTATTTGATGGTCTACCTTAGGCCCTGAATAAGGCAGGTCTCCTTAGATGGTGATACTCACAGCCCATACCACAGAATGAACCAGTATTAGCTTGAAGACCAGCAGACCAAACACATTTAGGCTTGAGCAGAGCTAGCTTTGGACATTTCAAAATAATTGCATAGATATACTCACCCATATACATATTAATATTACTTCATGGCATAATATATTATTGACTCAACTTGAGTTCTAGAAATTAAATTCCACCAACTTCAATACTTAGTAGATTTCCCTAAATTGTCCCCAGAGTTAGCACTTCTATAATTTCACTTATATCCAAAACAATTTCATATAGTGAGAAAGGCAGGTATGACTATTACTATACCCAGCTTATATTTGAGGATCCCAATGCTAATAAAATTAGGTGATTTTGCAACATGCATATATTTGATAGGCAAAACTATGGATTAAGTTTAAGACTGATTATTTTTCCAGTTTTCTATGATCAGCTTATTGGTGAAGCAGCTGTGTAGTATTTCCAAGAATGGTAGCATTAATAACAGTAATAGAATTAGTTGTTGCAGCAGTCTTGTTATCGATTTATCTTAAACATGACTAAAAAGCAAATGTTACTAACTCTATTTTAAAACACTCTCCAGCGGTTTTTTTGGTCACACAGATACAATGCAGTAGAAAACAAGCAAACCGCCATGACTGTTTCTTGGCAGCTTTCTCCAGGAAGTATCACATAAATAAGGAATCTATTTTGATCATGGTATCAGGTAGTTTATTATTTTGTGGCTGACAAACAGACAGCTGAAAGGGGGTTTCACAATGATAAGTGTGACATTTACTAAGAGAGCAATGGTCTTCTAAAGAAGCCAGGTGGTGGCTTTTCACCATTCAGACAGATGAAAGACCTATAGTCAAGATATTTTTCTGTCCTTTTTAAAAAAAAAAAAAAGTCAGCTAAAGTAATTCCTGCTCTTTTTTTTGCCTGATTTGTGCTTTGTGTACAATTAAGTATTAAAAGACTATTTTTTCTATTGGGTGAAATTCGGCTCTGTGTATATTGATTTCCTTTGAAGTTACTGTGATTGTCTAAGCCTTTCCACATTTTTATAGCACCATAAAGTCCATTTAAAATGACCCAAATAGAGTAAGGATCCTAGGCAAATATAATTTTAAAAGTTTACACCAATAAACATAATAAACTTTTGCTTTAGCAGAGTTCTCTAAAATTGTCTTTCTACATATACTACAGGCATCATAAATGCTATAATAATAATATTACTTTCCCTAGGACATTCAACCTATTTGCCTGGAATTTTATTGTTGACCATGTTGCTAAATATTCAGTTGTAGGAGTCTTTACATGGCATCCCCCAAATTTAATATTTAAAGTGTTTCATTACAAGTTATTTTGTTAGCTTACACATTATAACTGTGTACCCTGCAGTTACAGTCTGAGAAAAGACAGAAATAAAATCCATAGAGATTCTTGGCTCACATATTTTAATTATTTGAATGGTAAGTTACAGCTGCTCATACAGATTGACAGAAATAGACAATCATCTCAGTACACTAAAGGAACCTCACATAAATGTCAAGAGAAATCCAAAGCTTGTACTTTCACTAATTTCACAATGCGTAGATCTCTTTTGCCATCTCAGCTTCTAAAACTGAGCAATTGCAGTATCTTCCTGACTCTTTACAGCTTGTGGGAAAACCACACGACAGTAAAGGTCCTGGCAGGAGGCTGGCACTAGTCATGAACAGCCTGTGTGGGCCCTGGTATAGTCCCAGCTCATCTGGCAGAAGGGAATGCATGTGATACTGTGGCCAAATGTTCTTTTAAGGGACCATAATCATCTTAGAGTATATTGAACTTTTCTTGTTTATCTAAGAAGAAACTTAGGTTTCTAGTAGCATTAGAAGATATTTCTTTTTTAACATTTCTTAACATTGATCTCTTTTCCCCCTCTGAGATCCCAATACCTAGCTACAATAGTTTGATTAAGATACCCCGGTTCCATCTCTTGTTTCTCCTTCGGGAAAGGCAAATACATTTTTTTTCATATGTGACCACCATGTAGATTTCTTTCACTCATGCACAGAAAGTATAATTCAGATTAAAGTTTTTCCTCTGTGTTGTTTTCCACTCTATTTCCTTTCAAGCTTCATATCCATATTGGATGTATTTGTATGTATTAATGAGAGATATTTTGCAGTCCAAAGGAGTTACATATTTTTAAGAAGTCTTGAGCTAATCAATTCACCAGATAGAGAAGAGTTACATTTCCAAAAGGGCTTAATGTGAAACAGAACATTTTAGAAGTAGTATTAAAATATGTACACACAAAAAAAAGAGTTTAATATATGTTTTTAAAATAAGTTTAATGCATTAAATAAGCTTTTATTAATTAAAAATGGAAAAAACATATCTTAAGTATAATAAAATATGTGAGATAAAATCTAAGAGGTTTAGTAGAGAGAATATGTATAGAATTCTTAGTAGACAGAATGTATATAATTTATATAAATTATAATGACCACCAGCCATGGAAAAAATTATAGCATTTAGCAATCAATATAAAATTTCAAAATAGAAAACAAAATAAAATGAATGCATTATATAGCTCCTTTCTGGATCTTTTTGTTTACAAGTTTATTGAAAATTATGTATTCTCTAAACCTAGGAATATAGTGTGAAAAAATAAATATTTAGTATGTGGCATACCTATACAAAATATTAATAAAAACTTAGGTAATCTTAGCAGAAAATATCAGTAAGAATTTTCAAACTCCAAAAATCAACCTATAGCAACCATAGGGTGTGAGCAGGAGGTTGAGAATTAAGGTTTCACAGGCTGAGGGTTGCTACAAGAAAACTGAGAAATCAACAGAAAGCTTGGCAGAAACACTACAGGTTTGAAGACGTTTGCTGAATTACAAAAATGCACAGAAAAAAAAAAATGCACAGAGACTAAAAACTAACCAAAGTATTCAACAAGTTAAATATAGATAAAATATACCTCAATATAAAACAGACCATATATGACAAACCTACTTCAAACATCAAACTCAGTGGGGAAAAGCTCTAATGTCAGGAACAAGACAAAAATGCTCACTTTTTCCACTTTTATTCAACAGAATACTAGGAGTCATAAGCCAGAGCAATTAGGCAAGAAAACAAAAAGAAAGACATCCAAATCAGAAAGGAAGACATAACATTGTCTCTGTTTTTATGACATGATATTATACATAGAAAACCCTAAAGACTTTACCAAAAAACTGCTATGATAAACAAATCCAATAAAGTTCAGGATAAAAAAGCAATATGGAAAATCAGCAGCATTTCCATACACTAACAACAAACTATCAGAAAGAGAAATTAAGAAAAATATCCCATTTACAGTTGCATCAAAAAGAATAAAATACTTAGGAATAAGTTTAATCAAGGAAGTGAAATGTCTGTACACTGAAAACTATAAGACACTGATGAAAGAAATTGACACATTCATGGAGAGGAAGAATTAATGTTATTAAAATGTCCATACTACCCAAAGTAATCTACAAATTTAATGCAATTCACATCAAAATTCTAAAGACATTCTTCACAGAAATAGAAAAAAAGCAATTTTTAAATTCATATAGAACCATAAAAAAAAGGCAAAGCAATTTTAAGAAAAAAGAACAAAGCTAGAAGAAACACACTTCCTGACTTTAACTATATTCCAAAGATATAGCAATCAAAAACATATGGTATTGGCATACAGAGAAACAAACAGATCAACGGAACAGAGTAGAGAGCCCAGAAATAAGCCCATCTGTATATGGTTGATTAATTTTTGACAAAGGATCCAATATTATACAATGAATAAAAAATAGTCTCTCCAATAATGGTGTTGGGAAAGTTGAATATCCATATGGAAAAGAATAAATCTGGACCTCTATTTTTATAGCATACAAAAAATCAATTCAAAGTAGATTAAAGACATGATCTAACACATGAAACCATAAAACTCCTAGAAGAAAACACAGAGAAAAATCTCCTTGACTTTGGTTTGGCAATGAATTTTTGGATTTGATATCAAAAGCAAAGGCAACAAAAGCAAGTGGAACTACATCAAACTAAAATCTTCTGTACAGCAAAGGAAGCCATCAATAAAATGAAAAGACAACCAATGGAAGGGGAGAAAATATCTGCAAACCACATATTCAATAGAGGATCAATATCCAAAATATATAAAACTCATACAACTCAACTCAATAGAAAAACAACAACAACAACAACAACTCAATTTAAAAGTGGGCAAAAGACTTGGATAGACATTTTTCCAAAGAAGACATACAGATGGGCAACAGAGACAAGTAAAATTGCTCAACATCACTAATCATCAAGGAGATGCAAACGCAAATCAAAACCACAATGAGATACATGATGGAATGTCTATATCAAAAAGACAATAGATAATGAACGCTGGTGAGGATGTAGAGAAAAGGGAACTGATGGTGGAAATATAACTGTACCTGCTCTATGGAAAAGAGTATGGATGGTCCTCAAGAAATTTAAAACAGAACTACCATATGCTCTAGCTATTTCACTTCTGGGTATATATCCAAAGGAAATGAAATCATCTCAAAGAGATATCTGTACTTCCATGTTCACAGTAGCATTATTCACAACAGAAAGTATGGAAACAACTTAAATATCTATTGACAGATAAATGAATAAAGAAAATGTAGCATATATATATACACATTGGAATATTACAGAAATACCGAAGAACACAAAGGGCATTATTCTAAGTGAAAATATACCAAATATTGAAAGACAAATACTTCATGGTATTGCTTATGTGTGGAATCTAACAACAACAACAACAAAAAAAAATCCAACTTTTACAATGGTAGTTGCCAGGAGCTGGGGGAATGAGGGCAATTGGGAAAGGTTGGTAAAAAGGTACAAATTTTCAGTTATAAGATGAATAATGTCTATTTTTAATTTTTGGAGAAATCTCCATATTGTTTTCCATAGAGACTGCATCAATTTACATTCCCACCAACAGGGCATAAGAGTTCCCTTTTCTCCACATCCTTGCTAACACTTGTTATCTCTTGTCTTTTTAATAATAGCCATTCTAACTGGTGTAAGGTGGCATTTCATTGTGGTTTAGATTTACATTTCCCTGGTTATTAATGATGTTGAGCATATTTTCATATACCTGTTGGCCATTTGGATGTCTTCTTTGGAAAAGTATCTAGTTCCTCTGCCCATCTTTTAAATTGGGTTGTTTGGGTTTTTTATTATTGAATTGTCTGACTTCTTTATGTATTTTGGATATTAACTCCTTATCCAATATATGGTTTGCAAATATTTTCTCTCATTCCATAGATTAACTTTTCATTTGGTTGATTATTTCTTTTTCTATGCAGATGTATTTTAGCTTGATGTTTGATATTTGTTTTGTTGCATATGCTTTTGATGTCATAGCCAAAAAAATATTGCTAAGATGAGTATCAAGGAGATTTTTCTTCACGTTTTCCTCTAGAAGTTTTATGTATTCGATCCAGTAATCCCATATCTGTACATATATACAAAAGAAATGAAAACAGGATATCAAAAAGATATCTTCACTCCCATATTTATTGCAGCATTATTCACAATAGCCAAGCTGTGGTAACAACATGTGTCGGTCGACACATGAATTGATATAGATGATGTAATATTTATACACACATACATACAAGGGACTATTATTCAGATATGAGAAAGAAGGAAATTCTGTCATTTGAAACAACATGGATGGACCTTGAGGGCATTATACTACACAAGATAAATACTATATTACATCATTTATATAGAGAATTTTTAAGGACTTCCCTGGTGGCACAGTGGTTAAGAATCTGCCTGCCAATACAGGGACCACAGGTTCGAGCCTTGGTCCAGGGAGATCCCACATGCCACAGAGCAACTAAGCCCATGTGCCATAACTACTGAGCCTGTGTGTCACAACTACTGAAGCCTGTGCACCTAGAGCCTGTGCTCTGCAACAAGAGAAGCCACAACAATGACAGGCCTGCACACCACAGTGAAGGGTAGCCCCCGCTCGCCGCAACTAGAGAACGCCCGCGCACAGCAACAAAGACCAAATGCAGCCAAAAATTAATTAATTAATTAATTTTTAAAAAAATCTTCCATTTATATAGAATTTTTAAAAGCAGAACTAGTAAAAATAGAGAGTAGAATGGTGGTTACTAGGGGCTGGGGTGGGAAAACTGAGGGTACCAACTTGTAACTAGTAGATAAATAAGTTCTGGAGCTCTAATGGACAACATAATGATTATAGTCAACAACACTGCATTATAAACTTCAAAGTTGCTAAGAAACTAGATCTTAATTGTTCTTACTACGAAAAATGATAATTATGTGATATGATAGAGGTGTTATCTAATGCTATATGGGTAATCAAATTGCAATATATAAATGTATCAAATCAACACACTGTACACCTTAAACTTACACAATATTGCATGTCTATTATATCTCAATTTTAAAAAGATGAATAAGGTTTGAGGATCTGATGTATAACCTGGTGACTATAGTTGATAACACTCTATTGTATGATTGAAATTGAGAGTAGTACTGAAGTGTTCTCACCACCCACCTCCCAAAAAAGGGGTAAATATGTGAGGTAATGAATATGTTAACTCGATGAAAGAAATCTTTTCACAATGTATACATATACCAAATTATCACTTTGTACACTTTAAATATATTACAATTTTATTTGTCAATAATACCTCAATAAAGCTGAAAAAATAACCTAAGTAAACTCATTTTGAAATCTCTAGCATAGCCAATAAAGAATAGTAATAGAATGCATAGGTAACAAGTTAGTAAACAGAAAAGATGGAGTAATAAAAAATTATGGAAACTTCCTATGTGAACATTATATTGCAGTAAAGAATTAACCATTCAAAAAATAAAAGTAAAATTACATCCCTCCTTCACTCATTATCACAAAATATCCTACATAGATTATACACTTATACAACAAAATAAAATGATAAATGTAAAGGAAGAAAATATTCTGAATATCTATATAATATGAAGCAAGTTCTGAGCAAGATGAAGAAGTTGAGTAGACTTTGAATTAAATAAGATCTTTAATCTTCTTTGTTGAATTGATTTTTAAATACTAACAAAGCAAATGAGAAGTTTAAAAGTTATTGCCTATTCTTAACTATAATGGAAAGAAAACTAAATGGAGTACACAAAAATAAAGAACATTTTGAGGCAGTTTACTAGAGCATAGATACACATGGTTGATGAGATTTTTATTTATTATTCTAAAAATAAAAATTAAATCAATAGGCATAATAATAGCCAAATAGAAATATCAAGAACTGATAATATAATAATGAAAATACATTCTTTGTACAAGGGTATGAGGAGAAAGACACTCATAAAATTACTAGAAGAACTATAAAACCAATTTGATATCTGAAAACCAATTTGATATTATATATCTGAAACTAGCAATTCCACTTCTGAGATTCATCTTAAAGAAATAATCAGACATTTACCAAAAAGTGATGCTATCAATGAGAAATTGCTCAGAATAATTAAAAAAATGGAAACTTAAATGTTTTATATCAAGGTATTTGACACACTATTACATATCCATGCAATGTATTATTAAATAGTGATATAACTATATCAGTCTAGAAAAATGTATTGTTCAGTGAAAAACCTCAGTTATTAACAAGTTTTAGAGCATTTGTCCATTTTGTAGTGAGTATTTACTTTATTTAATTGCATTACATATATACATACCTATATAAAAATGTCTAGAAAGTGTCACAACACATAATAGCAATGAAAATATATGGCTAGTGGATTTTTGTCATATTCTTTTTGTTTTGCTTAAGTATTTTTTCTCAGTAAATGTGTATTCCTTGTATAAGGAATAATGAAGATGAATCCCATTATCCAGGGTAGACGCAGCTGCAGATTTCAGTTTACCTCTCCAGGGTTCTTCCTTCTCTGGAGTTTTATCCCCTCCAGGTGTCCACTGTATCAAACTATGATTTTCTATTTTATCTAGTTTTTTTTAGTGGCTTTCAGAAAAAGCTGATTGCCAGCTATCAATGCCATCTGGATGCAGAAGGCTGAAAACTTTATTAAGAATGTCTTGTTTTGGCATAATTAAATAATACTGGAAATGGAAACTATTGATAATACTTCTAATTTATGTTTAAATAAATGTGGAACTGCAATAACCACAGGGTAATTTATGTTTAAATAAATGTGCAACTGCAATGACCACAGAGTTTATTTTGCTTCAGTTTTACCTAGGAAATTGTGAGACCCGAGGATGTGGCCATAATCCCAGTAAAATACAGTGTGACATTGTGATGCTGGACTTTATGGTGAATCTCTTCAATATGTCACTTTTTATCTGTGTTGAACTGGACATGTCCTAGTACTGTACTTGCCACAAATTATTAACACTTACTGAATACCTACAATGTAACAGGCTCTTTATATTAAATAGCTCTAATTCTCTCAAAAATCACACATAAGAGATGAAGAACTGAGAGGATGGGAGGTTAACAGACTTTCTTTACATCACAAAGTCATTAAATCAACTGAGCTAGGCTTACAACTCCTGTCTGCCTAGCTCCAAAATAAATGTCTCCCTACACATATGGAATATTTAATCAATTTCTTCCACAAATAAGTCAATTTGTGATTGTACAGAATTTGACTATATTTTTATAGATGTACCTACTTCACTGATCCATGCAGCGTTGGCATTATAAAAATGTATGTTCTTCCCCAATACCCTCTGTGTGATGCCTTTCCAGGTCCTCATTACCACAGGGATGCTTTGGTATTGCAAAACCCTACTCCAATACTACCCTTTCCTGTGTCTCTCTAAGCAGCAATCTGTCTCCCTGATCCCCTCAATGGATATGCTTTTATAGTCCTTGGCTATTGCCCAAAGAAAACAGCTTACAGTTAAGAACTACATCTTATTTATTCTCTCCCATTGCAATATAATTCTTACCTGTATACTTCACCTCCTCCAGATGCCATGCACACCATGCTTAGGCTACAAGAGCAAGGCAATTATACAGGGCAACTTCACTATAAGTATATAGTCGGGTTAAGAGATTCCATGATTTTAAGGTTTATCCATCATTTTTTTGATGCACCTGTCCTATTCACTGAAAATATATAATGTGAAACACTTTGCAAATAATCTAATACAGATAGTTTCATAATGGAAATGAGCAGAGAATTATTGGTTTAATGACAATTACATCATCCTTGCACACATTTTTTATTTTGATACAACAAATAGTTTGAAATTTCACAGATAACTACTTTCACTTTTATATTAAAAATGAGGACCTGGCAAAAATAACAAGATAGTTGTAATAAGAGAACCTATAAAAAAGATAATTAAAAAACAGGAATTTACACACTGTATACCATATAGTTCAACTTTGTGGCTTATGTATTTTAAGAAAATAAGTCTTATTACTTTGACACGGGATTTATTCACAAGTCAGTAAGGGAAATATAACCAAAAATTATACAATAAAATACTGACATCATGTAAAAATTTACCTAAATGTCATGATATTGATAATACAGTTGAAATTGAGTACATAGGAATAAGGCATTCTTTCTTAAGCTATAGAGTAGAAAACATATTTTTAAATTAACCAGAGAATCAATACTTTAAAACAGAATATTTTTACATAGATGATATTTTTAAATCAATGTAATTACTATTTATTTTATTCACTTACATATTTTATTTACCTTTGATTTATACATATATATATTATGTGTATATATTAGATAAAGTTTCTACATATTTGTGAGGTATTGTGCTAATTTCATGCCCGTGTGTGTGTGTGTGTGTGTGTGTGTGTGTGTGTGTGTGTGTGCAGAGAGAGAGAATAGAGAGGTTTCTTACTGTTAGGTACCGGACAGTGCCAATGGCTGTAATTAGCATCTAAATTGGTAAAGTCAGCATCAGATATGAGAGAAATGAAAGATTTTCCAAGGTTACTAGAAAAATTAAGAACCAGAATATCACAAACTAACACAATGTTAACTTATTAGAAAGTGTAGCTTATAGTATGGATTTATATTTATCCCTTACAACATCAAGAAGAGTAGAAATTCCATGATATACACAATGATAAGATGTGTTCCCCACCTCCTGCTGAGGAGTTGAAGTGAAGAACACCACATTTAATCACAGAATACGGAACATAATAATAATTCATAAATGAAAAAATTTACAAGAGGGTAAGTTGAAAGAAGAAGGAAAGAATGGAGGAAGGAAGGAAGGGAGGGTGGGAGGAAAGGAGGAGGAAAGAGAAAGAGAAAAAAAGAAATAAAAGGATGTCAGCACCACACCAGCAAAGATTGTGTTTCCAAAGGCAAGAGAAAGCCATTGCTTCCTGATCACCGTCCCAACCACCGCTACCTCCTACTAAGCATGACCAACTAGGTTTCAGGCCATCTGAGAATGATGAGTGGGTGAATCTAGGGCAGAGGTGATTGAGGTTAATAAAGAGTCCAAAGGAGCAAAATTGGAAACACTGAAGGTGGGATGGGTTTGGTGAGAATAATGGAAACCTGAGCCATACATGTGTGCTGTGCCCTGGAGTGGGTCTAGGGGAGAAGAAGCTGGACACTGGACACAGTCTAGAAGACAGAAGCCAAGGTCTCTGTAGGCATATCTGGTCTCAGTGGACAGGACTGCAAGTGGTCAGAACTCCCATTTCTGAGGGGCCTGGGGCACACTGCCCAGCAATGCAGAAGATACTGCTCAACAGCTACGGCAGGTGTTGAAAGGGAAAACAGTAAAGGTGATACTTAGTGTGTCTGGATCTACATAGGCTTTCCTATCAGTGTGAATCTCTGGGTTCTGAGGTTTAAAATTCAGATGGAGTTGATTCCTAAAATCACCCCCAGTTCTAAATATACTATTTAATTCTGTGTTTGGGCTGAAATATAGTCACTAAAATCATTTTTACTGGAATGGTCACTAGAATTATTTCACTCTTGCTAAAAATAAAATGTTTGACCTTGTATCTAACTAGCCACATTTAAAGTAAATTAATTTACCTCAAGATAAACTATAGCCAAATTATATTTTAAGGTGCTTATTTATGTGTTAAAGAGTTATAGATATAATCGTCTTGAATATTCTAGTTATTTGTGTATAACTAGTCTAGAAAAAGTTTAATTGTAATTAAAGATCTGAGGATGAAAACTTATTCAGAGATTTGGAACGTTGGAGAAATATGGTTAAGTATGAAGGTCACTTTCATGCTTTGTGGCCCAACTACCAAATTTTGACTTTACAGGCATACTTGGAGTGGAAAGGGAACTTTAAGGGCATCTGACATTGCCACCATCTATTGTTAAATCCCCTCTTTTAGCATCCCATAACTCTCCTACTGATTTGGAGATTATTACATCTCAAGGTCCTGCCTCTCCAGAGGTAGTCAGAAGTATATTTAGACAGCTTGATTATTAGAAATATCCTCCTTACATTAAGCTAAAATAATTGTCCTAGAAATTTCCTTTTTTATTCCAGTCTGCAACTGCAAGTCCACAAAGAACACATCAAGTGCCCCTTGCACATGAAAGCTCTTGGTTTCTTTCAGAGGAGCCCTCATATTCATACTCCCTGGCAGCTGTCTCTTCTTCTAGACTCAGTGTCACAAAATTCCTTCCTGGAGGCTTCCTCTTCTTTATGCTTTCAGTTCCCTTTAAAATTCTGGTCCCTTCAGTTCTAACTACCTTCCAGTTTGTCAATATCTCTCTTAGAGGCTGATGCTCCGAGCTAAATAAAATGTCCCAGTTGAGAGGCAATCAGAGGGGAAAACAGAAGTATCATTTTCCTCCTTCTATATATTGATCGATATAGACAATATCAAATTAACTTTTCATAGAGCTATGAATTACTCTAACTCATATCAATGACATGATTCACTATGCACGTGTGAATTATTCCTCTTAAAGCTTTTAAAGGGGGGGAGAGGTGAATGGGGAAAACACAACATAATTTCCCTTAATCTCCTATTTAAATACAAAAACAAATGGCTGCCATGCCATCTAGATAGGACTGAAATTTACAGAAGTCATCTGCACCATCTCTAAAATATTCCTTCATATACTCTTACTCATGAGGTTGCCTTCTCTCAATGCAAAGAGGAAAAGAGCAACTTTAAGGTCTACAAAATGTGCAATACAAGTACCTGTTCTGAAGGAGGTAGTTGGCACTAAAATTGATCATCGTACACAGCATCTCCCCTTTCTTTGTTGTCTTCTTAAAAGGTCTAGCGCATCAGGATTAGCATCTTCAAAGATGACAGATTCTAGACATAAAAGTGTTTTTCTATAAGCTGTCCAAAACTCAATTTTATGAGCCAGATATTCATGCAAAATGGTGTTTGTTTTGCTCTTCTGGCATCGTTCCCCCAAATCGTTTGAAGCCCAGGAAATAAAAAGATTTTTTCATCAATAGGACTAAAAAGGAGTAGTACTGAAGAGAACTTCAAAAACTATGATTTTAATGAAGAATTATCTTTAGTTACAACAAATATCCCCCCTACATTCGGTGTAGGTACATGAGAAATAAATACAACTGTTAACATTCATTATTTTCTTGCTAATTATTTGTGTGTGTGTGTGTGTGTGTGTGTGTGTGTGTAAAATAAAAGTATCACTAATAGTAAGCTTGTCACTTGATGATGATTTTTATTCTAGTTGATGTCCCCACAGTAATAGTATCTAGCAGGTGTCTTATCTTTTGTCTATCATGTTAAGACCTTGATCCCAAAATCATGAAATCAGATTAGTATTCATGCAATCTTTTTTTATGAAACTTTAGTTTACTGGAACTGTTTTTCTTAACATATGAATTCAGACCAGTTACTTTTAATCGAGTATTTCTTTGCCCCAACCAAAGAGTCAGCAATTTTAATTGAAAAAGTTCTTCAGAGGTCATCTAACCCAATTCCCTGTCTGTCTAGATAGGAAACCAAAGCCCAGAGAGCCTGGTCAGGAAGCCACATAACCCAAAATCACATACCCAGGCCTCCTGAGTTCTGCTCATTCTCACTATAGCCCTCTACCACACTCTATGAGGTATAAAAAGTTAAATTAAATATAGCATTTGAATAATAAACAGGCAAAGAATATTTTCTAAGCATTGAGATTTTTTTTTTCAATTGTGTTCTGTTTTCCACCTGCCTAACCTTCATAGAACATTCTGTGCTATCCTCTTTTGTCTAAATGATTCCTACTTGTCTTGAGACCTCAGCTCAAAGGTCGCTTCCTCAAAAAAGCCTTTCTTCACCTCCCAACACACACACACATTAAATTGGATTTCTCTGTCCTATAGTCTGCTTGCATAACACTTACCTTACTACAATCTTCTGTGGTTGTGTGATTCATATCTGCCACTCCCACTAGACTCAACATTAGATAAGATCAGGCAGGGAGGCATCTCTAGTTTTGCCAGTCATGTACACCAGCTCCTAGACCAGGGTACGAGCACCCAGTAGGTGCTCAGTATACATTGCTGGATGTATGAGTCAACCTCTCAAGCCAACCTGTGAAGCTTTGGTTGATCGCAAAACTTCGAATCACAAAGTTGAGAAGAACACTAGAGATATAGGCTATTCCTGACTCAAATTTAGAAAATGTTTGAAGATTTTCATGTGCATTTCAAGAAGAAAATAGAGCTGAAAAATGTCCACTGTAATTAAAAAAGCAAAGTTGTTTCTGCAGAGTGACACCTAGGTTAGTTTCCTGCCTCTTTGACAGGGTTCTGCTTTTGTCAAAACTACCGTTATCACCCTCTGGTGTTCAAAAGGCCTAGAGATGATGGCTAGGACTCAGAGAAACTCAAAATGCATCAAAAAGAAAGCTAATGGTTGTAAGAATATACTCCTTCCTCATTCACACCTCATTTACACTTTTCCCTTCATCCTATGGCAAACTACTAAAAAAAAGTTGCGAACTCATGAGAATCTCAAAGCACACTCTGACAGTGAGGACATTTAATGATTTTTTCTTTAATAGTTAAAAAATAATGAACCATTGTATAAGCTTTTTCTGCATTGTCTAAACCCAACAATGGCTTCATCTCCTTTTTCTCGATTCCTTTCACACCTTTGAGTCCTGGCTCTGTTTCTCTCCACATCTTCATAAGCTTCATGGTCTCCTTCCCAACCTCTCTCTTGTCCACTCCTGAGATTTCATTATAAAAACTTCTTAAGGTCTTTCTCTTCTCATCTATTCTACAAGCATTCAGAGACATTTATGGAGGACCTACACACATCTGTTTAATATTTTCTATATTGATGACATTCCAAAGCTTATTTGCTTTTGTTCTACAGTTTACATATTTTCTTATTTCCTTTGGTATTTTCAGGTACAATGTAATCATTTTTCTGAAACAATAAAGTCATTTTTTTAATAATTTATAGAACAAATTATAGAACAAAAACTCCAGTAATTTAATTGAATTTATAAGATATGAATATACGTCAGGTATGACAGGTGGTTATATCTTAAGCCTGCTTAAAATTATCTTTTACACTATTTTGTAAAACCTCTTTGCTGTAAATAAATGTGTTTAAATAATCTTTTCACCTATTCTTCCACCACATGAGAGTGTTGTCATTAAAATTATTTCCTTTTCTTTCCCTTATTCCCATTTTCTGTCCTCTTAGTCTGTTCAGGCTGCTACAAAAAAATATTATAAACTGTGTGGCTTATAAGAAGTACAGATTTGGGTCTCCCCTGGTGGCACAGTGGTTGAGAATCTGCCTGCCAATGCAGGAGACAGAGGTTCGAGTCCTGGTCTGGGAAGATCCCACATGCCGCGGAGCAACTGGGCCTGTGAGCCACAGCTACTGAGCCTGCGCGTCTGGAAGCTGTGCTCCGCAACAAGAGAGGCTGCGATAGTGAGAGGCCCGCACACCGCGATGAAGTGTGGCCCTCACTTGTGGCAACTAGAGAAGGCCCTCGCACAGAAACGAAGACCCAACACAGCAAGCAAGCAAGCAAGCAAGCAAGCAAGAAAGAAAGAAAGAAAGAACAGATTTGTTTCCCACACTTCTGGAGGCTGGGAAGCCCAAGATCAAGGTCCTGGCATATTTGGTGTCTGGTCAGAGCCCACTTCTTCATTAATAGACAGCCATCTTCTATGTGTCCTCTCATGGCAGAAGGGGCAAGAGAGGTCTCTAGGGTTTCTTTTGTAGAGGCATTAATCTCATTCATAAAAGCTTCATCCTTGTGACCTAATCACCTCCCAAAGACCCTACTTCCTAATACCACAGATTTAAGGGTTAGAATTTCAACACATTAATTTTGGAGAGATACAAACATTCAGACTATAGCACCTGATCAAGGTTATATGTCAAAGGAAATGCTGATGTTGACATGTTACCAAGTAAAAATTCTAGAAGTCAGGTCTCTGGATATGGAATTTATTAAAATAGTTCTCATAATTCACCACTTCACTCTTTTATCTTAGAATTATACTTTCTTCCTCTGATTAGACAGAAAAGTTTTCAGCCCATCAAATATTTTTCCAGTTAGCAAAAGGTAGTCAGAGTCCTGAAACTTTCACCTTTCTAACTCTATGGTTTTTATTTTGTATTCTTTTCCACTGTAGACTTTATAGCTATGATTCTCTCCTTTTCTCTCAAAGTCATTACAAATTATACTCTGTTCATCTCATTTTTGCACTAATTTCAATTTAATGAACCAATATGCTAATTTCTCCTTTACAAAATCCAAATAAAGATTATATTTTCTTTTTCAAACATTTGCAAAAAGTTATTTTAGTCTTCTTCTTTTAATGCTTCCCTCTTGTTAGTACTTTAAAATTATACTTCATAATAAGAATTAAGAAAGAATAATTAACACTTTCCACATACTAAGACACATGCTTACCCTAAACTGTAATCCCAGATTTTCAAATATATATTTCCTATGCATCCCAAGCTGTTATCCGGTCACCCATAGTGGAGATAAAATAAATAAGAAGCTAAGTCTATGGAACTTAGACAAATAGAACTCATGAGTGACGTCCATATCTTTCACATAAACTACACTCAACATCTAAAATACCCACTAAAATATAATGGGACCCTAATGCCTAAGAACCAAGGCTTGGAGTCAGCAGATATGAATTTGACTATTGAGGTATATAATTCTTAATTGTATAAAGGACTAAAACTTACTATAGCAAGGAAAACTGTCACCCAATGTCATTCATGCAGAATTTTCCTATGTTTTTTTTAAAGCTAGATGGTTTTAAATTACCAAACATATATACATTGTCTTTCCTTTGTCACATTTATTCCCACCAGAATTGGAATTGAGTTGGAATACCTGCATTAAGGACAGGATATCTGTTTTCTTAAGGGAATTATGGTCCTTAAGAAATAAGCATGTAGATGAAAGGCTTTACTTTTAAAATTATTTCTTCAAATGATTGGCAGCACTCTAGAAAATGTAAGTTTTTTTTCAAAGTTTGCCCTGAGACCATTTTAGTGTAAGGATAAGATCATGGTGCATAATAGTTCCAGAGTTGTCCCAGGACATACAGCAAATTTCTTGAGGTGGTATGTGCCTCCTGTGTTGATAAAGTCTCTCCACCCTCACTACTTCTTCTGTCAGATGGTGAGCCAGGGTACAGTATTAAGAGAAGGATGGGAATGGGAAACTTGAGACATTAATGTAAACTGGGTGTTATAACATTTTTATGAAAGCTTCATGCACTGAGTGCAACTTGGACTAGCACTTTGCTCCGTGCCCATAGAATGGGGCAATACCTTGTGGTCAACAGTCTGGTGTCAAATAGTTCCCATTGTCTCCAGTTTTTAGTTATATCAGGATTCCAAAGAAGTCACATGTTCCAGGAGGAAGAATTTTAATAATCTCAATAGTGATAACATCTCACTTAGTTTTTCTAAGAATTAAATATGAAAATGTGAAAACAGTGGATGTTATTGTATTGTTATCTATTTCTTTTTTTTAATTGTGTAAGAGATCACTTTTTTGTTGTACTGATATATTAATCAGGGTTCAATCAGAGAAAAAGAACTAATAAGAGATATATATTAAGGAATTTATTACCAATTAGCTTATTTAATTTGGGAAGCTTGGTAGGCAAGTCCAAAATTCATAGGGCAGTCCATCAGGAAGGGCAGGCTAGAACTTCTGGGTATGAGTGGAAGCTGCAGTCACAAGCAGGATTTCTTCTTCTGGGAAATCTCAGTTCTGTTCTTAAGCACTTTCAATTAATTGAATCAGACCCACCCAGATTATCTAGAACAATCTCCTTTACTAACATCAATTAATTATAATTATTGATTCCATCTACCAAATACTTTCACAGCAACACCTAGATTAACTTTTGTTTGAATAACTGGGCATATATCTTTCCCAAGATGGTACATAAAACTGATCATTGTAATAAGATATCCATTATCAACTGCCATAATAATAAGGCATACAAAAAAGCAACAACAGAATAACAGTGACAAACAAATATCAACATTTATTTTTGCTAACAAGTCTACATATTGCCTGGGTGATTCTCCTGACCTTGGCTAGGCTCACCGGTTATTGGTTGGCCTTGCTCAGGCATCAGCAGACAATAGGCGGGTTTGTTGAAGCATGTTGATCTAGGTTGGTCTTGACTGGAATGGCTCAGTTCTTCTCCAGGTAGTCTCTTATCCTTCAATAGGCTAGCTTAGAGCTTGTTCTCATGGTAGTGACAGGGATCCAAAGACACAGCAGGAATGTGTGTCTAGATTTAGACTTGATACCTGTCATTCCATTGGCCAAAGTAATTCACTAGGCTAGCCATGATTCAAGGGATAAAGAAATAGATGCTATCTCCCAACATGAAGAGCTATAAAGTCAAGTTTTAAAGGGCTTGTATATAAAGAGAGCTAGAAAGTTGGTACCATGTTTGCACAGATCTACCACATCTAGGTAATACAAAAATAATAAAGACATCTAAAGATTTCTGAATCATTTGATATTCCTATTTTTATAAAACTTTAATATATTTTTTATACACATGGAAAAAGGTCTAATTTTATGCTAAATGGATGTAGAACATTGTCTAGATTTCATATCAATGTAAAGTGCAGTAATATACAAGGTCAATTATTTATCCAGCTTGTATCAGAAGGCAGGATACAAAAGCAAAGAAGGCAGATGGTAATATTGATTTGTGGTTCAGGTTTTATATAATGGAGAGTTCAAGTAGAAAAGGAGGTGAAGAACTGAGTACATACAAAAAGTGGTTGAAATTGATGGACATAAAAAAAAAACTGGCAGACATTAATAAAATGAAAGAAGCCAAGGAATTAGAGATCAGTGTGTGGTAGTAATGAACGTATGGAGGCAGGTCTTGCCTTGACATTTGTGAGGTCTAAGGCAGGCTTACAAATGAAGACCCACACACCACATACCTAAATATTTTTAAATTATATATAAAGCTGGCAAAGTGTTAAGTAATATATATCTAGTCCTCATCTCTTGACCAACTTACATTTATCACAACCTGGAAGGGCTAGAGTCCACACCAGAATGGTGTGTAGAGTTCCACCAGCACTAGAAGTACAAGCCCACAGCCCTGGGTCTGCCAGCTTCTCTTCTCACCTGGCTTTGGCCCACACCATGATGATGTGGCCTAAGTGCAGATGTATAATCACACATTTCCAAGCTCCATTAACTTCCCTATAAACAGCTTACCATTTGGCCAAACCTTGAGCCTATCAAATGCAACATCTTGATATGAGTCACTCTCAAGAGGATTTATCTGGGGAAGAGGACTGTGCAGGTGCTCAAAGCAAGATTCAGACCATTTGAGCAGAAAATTTTAGCATTTTGTGCACTCTGGGAAGGAAGGGCAGGGGTTCCAGGAGGGCAATGATACTGGGCGGCATGAACTCCTAACCCAACCAGGAAGGTGTAAGCAGAGGAGGAGTAGAGCAGGGTCCTTCTGCACTCTTGCCTGGGACTAAAGGGTAGTGGTGTAGTAATAAGAATTTGAAGAATAGGGCTTCCCTGGTGGCGCAGTGGTTGAGAGTCCACCTGCCGATGCAGGGGACACAGGTTCGTGCCCCGGTCCAGGAAGATCCTACATGTCGTGGAGCGGCTGGGCCCGTGAGACATGGCCGCTGAGCCTGTGCGTCCGGAGCCTGTGGTCCGCAACGGGAGAGGCCACAACAGTGAGAGGCCCGCGTACCGCAAAAAAAAAAAAAAAAAAAAAAAAAAAAAGAATTTGAAGAATAGAAGTCTGTGGGATTTAAATTGTAATCTCCAGGTAATTAAAGGGGCCTAAGAATATATGTTCAAGGAACTAGGTTGCTGATGTGAAAAGAAGATAATATTAAGATTGAGGCAGATCAAAATTGTGAGTCTACCATGCTGATTAGATTAACCGAATTTCGATGCTCTGAGATTTGACACAAATGTGAACTGTGCATAAAAACCACACTCATACACCTTTTGCACAATTATTTTTAAATTATTTCTTGTTATAATGAAAAACTGAAAAATCCAACTGTCTTTAGGTTACAAAATATCACAGAGCTCCACTAGGATTTTAACATTTGGGAAAAAGAAGTTAAATGAATGTGACCTCCTCCTAATTAATGCATTTGCTAAACATATCATTAATTAGGAACAATTTTCACATCAACAGAGAAGTTATAACAATGTTTTTGAAACTACAGGCTGCAACCCATTAGCTGGTCATGACTAGAATGTCTTAGATGAAAGAGAAAATAAAATATCTCATTTTGTACATAACTATTGTTTGATTAAACTTTCACCTTGGCTGTATATAACATATGTATCAAAGAGATAAAAATATTTTAAAATATCTTATCATTTGTTGTGCATTCATTTATTGTCCAAACATGTATTTAGTGCCTACTGTGCTAACATTTGGGAGAAAAACTGATCTTAAAAATTATAGGAAGTTTCTTTACAAAGCTCATAGTCCAATGACAAAGGCAAATAATTATGAAGGCAATAAAGCATTAAAATAGAAAAGTATAAGTTGCCAAGGTAGTTCATAAGTAATTAAAATTGTAGGAAAAAGCACTGATTAAGCTGATACCTAAAGAATGAGTAAGAATGAGCCTGGAATAAAGTTGAGCTAGTATATTCAGTGCAGGAATATACTACAAAGAAAGAGGTAAGAAAGAAAATATCCTATTAGGAAATTGAAAGGAATCAACCTAGACAGAGCATAATGTGTGATGATTGGGAATGAGACAGAAAGGGTAGGCAGGGGCCAGGTTGTGCCTGGCCTGATGAACTGTACACAGTAATTTGGACCTTAAATCAGGACACTTGGAAGACTGTGAAGGATTATAAGCAGGTGGGTAATGTGATCATATTTTCATCTTGGCAGAGTAGGGAATGGAAAATGGGAGGAGTGAGACAGGAGGTTAGGTGACAATTCAGGTGGCAACCATCCAAGTGAGATGTGATGATGGTCTGGTCCAGACTGGGGAGAGTGAGGATGAGAAAATCATCATTTAATTGGATAATGGCACGAGCCTTCATGACCCTTGCCCACTGAGGTTGCAAAGAGGGGAATAAGAGCTCATTTCTGGCAAATGATTCTGTTCAGCACAATTATTAGTTGACATTTAACGGCTTAAAAGACATGTGAATATCTGTGGCCACTCGGCAGCTGCATAAAAGGTCCAAACCCCAGCAGAGAAGACTGTGCTAGAGAAATTGATGTACACAAGCCTTCAATGAATAAATGGTAATTGGACACTTTCAAGGCTTGAATAACCACGAGAAAAGAGAATTGGCCCTCATCAAAAGCCTAACAATTATGAAATATTAAGCCAGTGATCTTTGACTCTACTAGATCCAGTGCAAACTTTTTAAACTAATATTTTGTTGTGTCCACTTACCATCCACAAATGAAACACATAGATAATAAAACCTTCCTGTTCACATAAGTTGAAAAAAATGATATAATACCATAACTACATTCTTTTATTTAAAAGGGAAGTGCTTTATAATGTAATAAAATTATAATGAAGGGTTCATATGTTTACCCTCACGTAGGATAAGGTGAACACACCAACTACTCAATATTAATGCAGACTTTAGCCAGTTTGGGCCTGTAAGTGATTTAAATCCCACGAGTGGGGCTTCCCTGGGGTGAAGTGGTTAAGAATCTACCTACCAATGCAGGCAACACGGGTTCGAGCCCTGGTCCAGGAAGATCCCACATGCTGCGGAGCAACTAAGCCTGTGCACCACAACTACTGAGCCCGTGTGACACAGCTACTGAAGGCCATGTTCCTAGAGTCTATGCTCCACAACAAGAGAAGCCACCACAATAAGAAGCCCGTGCACTGCGACAAAGAGTAGCCCCCGCTCACCACAACTAGAGAAAGCCTGCATGCAGCAACAAAGACCCAACGCAGCCAAAAATTTTTTAAAAATTAATTAATTAAAAAAAAAATCCCACAAGTGAAGCTGCCCCTGAGGACATGGTTTTCCAAAATGGTGAGAAATGCTTGGGTAAATTTCTGAATTCTGTAGTATACACTCTTCTTCAAGTTCCACAGTAGTTTTATTCCTGGAAAGGTCAGGGTATATGAAAACTGCAAAAACAAACAAACAAAAAAATTTGTTTTTATTTAAAACAGATTTGAATTTAAGGAGAACACATTTATAATTAGGTTTTGGGGTTCCTGCACACACACACTTATATGTATATCAGGCAGGACATTTAAAGTTATGTCTCTAGTCCACCCTTCTTAATAAACCTAGTAGCCCAAGACTTCAAAAGTTGTGACAACTGAAAATGCAGAATTTCTAGAATATTCCATAGACAGAAACTCCACAAACTGATTTAGGGATTAAAAAGTAGAAGAATAGAGATTTCTAAGGAAATAGAAAACAAATGAGAAAGAGGAGAAAAGGGACCCCTAAATTTAGTACAACCACCTCATGTTTTATCTTATCTGACTCCTAAACATCATTTAAAACTAAATTTGCCAACATGCTGGTCTTGGAGAACTACTAAGAGGAATATGAGGGGAGTCTTTGTGGGAGTACAGGACTGATTTACGGGAACTGAAGAATTGTGATGCGAACAGAAGCTACAGAGACCTGCCAGGTCTAAGGATGGATTTATTAACTCAATTTGATTTTTGTGTTGTTGGTCATTCTTTTTATGCCTTAGATGGGAAGGATTTAAGCATGCATTAATGCTTAAATGAAGGAAGGTGTCACCAGACAAAGAGGTTAAATACGCAGGAGAAGGGTTAATGTTTTTTACTTGAAATATGGTGGGTGATGGGTGGAGAGATCCAGAGCACAGGGGAAGGGATTCACCTGGTGCGCCCAAGGTAAAAACCTGATTGTATTGTAGATACAATCTTGAGCTCCTCCTCTCTGACTTAGACATTTTTTTTTTTTTTTTTACTTTTAGTTTTTTCCATCTCAGTAAATGGCATTACTGCTGTCCCTGGCATTTTCCTTGACTTTTCTTCTCCCATCTCATTCAGTAAAAAAAAAAAAAAAAAGTCTCAGGTTTGGTACCAGGAAACTGAGGGGTTCTCTTACACTGACGAGCACTTTCTCAGAGAAGTGAGACATGCTCACATCCAGGAGAACGAGACAGGAAGGGAAGGATCTGAAGTGTAAAAAGGGAGAATGTTTGAAGTAGCTTCTGTGACCCTCTAAGTATAATGGGAAAAGATGCACAGATAAAGCTATTTTGAAAATGGGAGGGAGCTGCCTTAAATGATATTTAGCATTCATTACAATACTTTTCTCTATGTTGAATGTTGAAAAAAAGTGATCTGGAAACATATTGTTCCAATGAAGTAACATAAAAGAATGTTCCCTGAAAACTTTGAGGAAAAAACTAATTCCACAGGAATTGAGTGGATGATATAGGAGAACATAGACTACAAAAGAGTGCCATTTGTGTCAAACAAAATACTCCTTGTTGTCAAAACAAGAAGTTAGAATCTGCTTTAAACAGGCACACATATATTCAGTCAGGTAGCCATTCACTTAAAAACTTTCGTTCTTGAATCTATTTGACTATCACTGCAGGATGCTTTTAAGATGCCCTCAGAAAAGGAAAATAATAAAATAAACACCCAAACCACTTTTAAAGATGTCAAGTTTTAACTAAGTTTGATGTATTCTGTGCAAAGTTAACGAGTCAACTGCATTATATTTGCAAAAGAATTTCCAATGCCAATAAAATTTAATACCATTCACCTTTCCCCTAAGTAAACATTCCTACTGGAATAGTATCAGGACCACAGTCTACCTCTCTGTTCTGATGGATAAACGAGGAACAAAATCACACTGAGGAGAGTAATTATATCCCAGTGCCCCCAAAGGACTATTAGTACAAGACTTCTGAAATAACTCAAAAACTTAGGTTGTTGCTTATTTTTGAAAAGCTGAGTAGCTGAATTTTAAGCCTTCACTCTGTCCTTAGTAAAGCTGTGGCAAATTGGATTCAGCAAACATTTAGACACCAGCTTGGTACTATGGGGGGGTCACTAAGATGACAAACTGCAAAGAAGCTCACCAGCTAGCACTGAAGAAAGACTCATTTGTTTGTGGCTGAGACAAAACGCAAGATCATAGAATATTTGTTAAAAGTGTCAACTGTTTTTTTTTTAAAGCATCAACTCTTGAGTCATATCTAGGATTTAGCTATGGTCTCACGACTGCATGAGTTTCTCATGACTGCAAAACTTTGCATAAATTACTCTTCTAGGCTTCAGTTCCCTTTTCTGTACAAGTGGGAAACTACAAAGTGCATGTAGTGACTGTCATGCATGAAACAAGTAAAAAATGGAAGATAGAGCTATTGTTAAGTGATGGGAAGGTACATTCAGAATGAAAGTAAAACATATGGAAGGAAAGTCATTCACCTTTCCCATCTCCCACTCTTATTTTAGGCCAGATTCAAAACTCCACAGTCATCTCTAAACCCAAAACTTCCTGAAAAATGTTTATAACCTAAAATCATTGTCAGCATCACCACACTGAAAAATTTTCCCTTGACGAAGGTCATCTCTTTCCATTTGGGGAGCTACATACATTAGATTTTGCTATCAGAAATCCCTCACCTCCAAACATCTAAATTACATCAGCTATAATCTAATTACTCTGAATTGATTTTGACAACACCAAATCCCACATTCCATCTTTGGGGCTTATATCACTACCATGACAAACACCATTGAAAATAATAATGATGTTCCTCTGGACTTAGCAACACCCTCTTACACCAACAGTTTTTGGTTAATGACCCAACATAAAATTAGTTCATCCTAAATACATCCGCAAAAACAGATTAACCACATCAGGCAATCTTTCAAATGAATTGGCCCTGATTAGAAAGAACAACATAAAAAGGAAAGTTTTGTTTCATTTAACTTCTTATAAATAACCCTGAGAATATCTTGAGTCTATCTTACATAACATTTATCAAGATTTATGTAAAATCTAAGCAATTTATAACAAATCATGGGATAACTCAGTAAATATCATCCTACACTCTCTTCATCAATGTTTAAGGAAAACATGAAATTTGTGTTAAGAGTCAAATTAGGATAGTTGTAAGACTAATGGATTTATTACGTTTTTAAAATTATCTTCAAAACCTCTTTTTCCATACAGGCATTATAATATTCATTTTACACAGTAGACCTAAGATCACAGATGCAGTTAATGACAGAGCTAGAACCTAGGTCTGATTCCAGATCTTTCAGTCTTTGCACTTCACCTTGATCCCTCTCAAGTTCAGGAAAAATAGGAAATTAAAGAAAAGTTTAAGATCCACAGAAAGAGGAAGAAGGACTCAGAACACAGAAGTCACTTCACCTTCAACCTATACTCATTCAATGCCCTCCCTTCTAACATTCACATATGCCCATAGACATAATGAGATGGGAAAAAAACAGTGGCTTTACAATTATTAATAGTAACCATAGCCATCATTGCTTGCATATGTGGGAGCAGAAAATGCACTTCTAATAAATTTAGCAAATTGCAGAGTAATATGTACTGTATGATCTCAAGTTTGAAAAAAAGACATTTGTGTTTGTGTGTATTTGTGCACACATGGGAAATATACATAAAGAATTTTTAACTATAGTTTCCACAGAGAAATGAAACTGGGGATTGGGGGAGACCTTAATTTTTTACTTTATACAATTCAAACATAAGTTGTTTTTCAAGGAATGTATATTACTTTTGTAATAAAAAATATTAATTGAAAGTAATAGTGTAAAAATCAGGATAATGGCTACTTAGGGGAACATGAGAGACCAGAGTAATATGTGAGAACAGTCATGAGGAGAGATTATGTGGGTGATGCCAATATTTTAATTTTTGATCTGTGTAGTGCTTTTCACTTTGTAATACTTATTTGAATTTCACACATTTCTTTTGTACCATTTTTAGGTATATTTAATTTTACAATAAAACTACTTTAAAAAGGAATCATCAAAACCAATTACTGACATGACCAGGTAAATTATAATTCTTGATTTTACCCCTGGCCCCCAAGTGTAATTATTAACAACTCTGACTTGCACTGTCAAAAATATCCATTTTGACGATAAATTACACAGTGCCCTACAAATAACCTACTAACATTGTGGTATTTTTAAATTTGGATAAAACCCTTGGAAGTCAGCTTGAGTCCAGCGGTTCTAAAATGGCACCCAGAGGGCATTTTTAAATGTGTGGTAAAGTTTTTGGTTGTCTCAGTGCTTGGAAGAGCTACTGGTATTTAGCAGGCTGTTGCCAAGGTGCTTATCTTTCTACTATGTGTGGGATGGAAATGCACAATGAAGAATGATCTTACTCTAGTGTTAAAGATGAGAAAACTGAGATCCCAAGTGTTAAGTGGACCATCTAAGAGCACATTCTTTGTAAGTAGCAGATGCCATGACTAAAACCTAGGACTCTTGTCCCACCTATCAATCTTCTCACATAGCATGCAAAAAACCTGCTCTCTCTATCTTCCTTCCTTCCCTCCTTCTTTCCTTCTTTCTTACCTTCTTTCCTTCCATTCTTCCTTTTCTTCTTCATTCTTTTCTTCCTTTCTCCCTTGATTTTATTTTTTTCTTTATCTATAAAACATTGGCAATGTCATTCAACTCTTACTTATAAAATGTAGAAAATCTAACAGTATCAGAAAGCAGGGAAAAACTTATTACACAACTGCATTAAGGGATTCAGATGAAGGGAGATGTAAATCATTCTGCTTCCACTGAGAGTTATTTATCCAGAGTTTCATTAAAATAGCAACTGATTTGGCTGAATAAAATTTTGCTTATCCTAATAAAGCTCTTCAGAGCTTTGCAAATTTGCATTTAATTCTCTTTAGTGTCATAACAGCATTAATAATCTGTGCCTAAAGAGCAATTTTTAAAACTTCATACTTTCTATCTAAAGGAGGTAGATTCATAACCTTCTATTTTCATGTGACTGGGCTCTTAATGTATCATAAACTGGTTCACTGACTTAGACTGAGTGAATCTGAGACTTCTTATAATCTCTTGGCCCTCTCCGGATTTCCCAGCCATAAATGAAATAATGTCTTTGCAGCAACATGGATGGAGCTAGAGATTATCGTACTAAGTGAAATAAGTCAGACAGAGAAAGACAAATACCATATGATATCACTTATACATGAACTCACAGACATAGAAAAAAACTTATGGTTACTAGAGGGAAAAAGTGTTGGGGAGGGATAAACTAGGAGTTTGGGATTAACAGATACACACTACTATGTATTAAACAGATAAACAACAAGGACCTACTGTATAGCATAGGGAACTATATTCAACATCTTGTAACAACCTATAATGGAAAGGAATCTGAAAAAGAATATATGTGTAAATAATAATAAATAAATAAATATATATATACCTACACACACATAGGCTCAGGCATATAGAATAAGCCTTCAGCATTTCCTGAAGAGTAAATGACTTGATTTGCTTGAAGTCTTCTCATCACTAATGGGACTGAGGTAGAAAGAAGGAAAAGAGAAGTGATGGTGAAATGTAAAGGCAGTAAGATAGCACAAAGCAGATACAGGTGCCACTTGTGGAGGGATCCTTCAGCTGAGACCCCAAGATCCATGGGAAACCAGATTCACTGATACAGCTCCACTGCCTGTAAATCATGTGCCCAGATGAACTGTTGAAGGAATAAAGATGTATCATGAAGGCTTTCTGGTCCTCCTCTCTCTCTCTCTTCTATTTGGATAGGCACAAGTGAAAAGGAGAGAAAAATTGGAAGTGTTTTTTTTTTTTTTTTTGCGGTACGCGGGCCTCTCACTGCTGTGGCCTCCCCCATTGCGGAGCACAGGCTCCGGACACACAGGCCCAGCGGCCATGGCTCACAGGCCCAGCCACTCCGCGGCATGTGGGATCTTCCCGGACCGGGGCACGAACCCGTGTCCCCTGCATCGGCAGGCGGACTCTCAACCACTGAGCCACCAGGGAAGCCCTGGAAGCGGTTTTTAAATACAGATTTCAGATAACCGCTAAAAACAACCATACACAGGCACTGCACAGTCATCCAGAATGTTTGAGTATAAGCTGATAAACAGGAGACAAGGAGGTAGAATGCAGGAAACTCACATGTGACGAAGTTCATTTTTTTCTTCAACTCATAGCCAAAAATCAAATCCAGGAACAACTTGTGTTTTTTTTCTGACATCTGAACACAATCTGATGAGAGAGTCATTTTTTAAAAAAAAATTTTCTATCTAGTTTAAGATTTCTTTAGAGTGAAATCAACAAGGGAAAGATGGAGGAATGCGGGGAACAACAACAACAAAAAATGATCTGCAAGTGAAAAGACAGGCAGGCTGGGTATTCTGCATTTTCCAAGAGTGTCTTCTGTATTGCAATTGTAGTTCATTTGAGCACTGTCTGGTTACTTCTTAACTTCCAGAGTCTCAGATTTGCTCTGAACGCAAAGCTATTGCAGTAGCTTAAAAATGCCTAATGAAAAAGAGACAATGCCATAGAATACCACACTAGCCTAAAGCATCTGTCATAAAGAGACCCAGAAGGTTTTAGTAAAAGACAAATTGAAGAATACTAAAATAAAGAAGGTTAATACATCAAAATTGAAATAAAATAACAAAAAAATAAAGTGATGTAGTTTGAAAGGCAAAAAAAAATTAAGAAACAGGAAAAGAGGAGGAGAGGGTTAGCAGAGATAGACTCTGAAAAAAAATCTCAGTGATGAAAAAAAGAAAATGTTCCAGTTAAGCAAAAATGTAAGTGAATACTGTACTTAAGAACTGAATACAAAAGAGCTTAAAATTCCATGCTCCTAGTCAGAAAAGATCCTTGACAGAGGGAAGGTAAGGTCTGATCCAATGACCCTATGCAGGAATGAAAAACAAACAAAAAAAACCAATGATTTAGGCAAAAAGCAGAAGAGCCAGTTCAACAATGAAGGTACAAGAAGCAAGGAATTAAAAAAAGAAATTTGAAAATGGAGGAAATTATCTAATTGTTTTCAAAAGAATATATATTAGCAAAATTACACAATGAAAGATTAAAATTGAATTCCATGATCATTTAAGAATATGGGATCATCAGCTAGTAATTTCTATACCAAAATATACAGGCTGATTTATAAATAGCTTTAGCAAAATCTTGATGGAACTTCTATACATGTAAGCTCAGTGAAAAACCATCCAACTCATTCCCTGGAGCTATTGTAAATTTGACACCAAATCTAGGCAACAACTGTAAGAAAAGGAATCAGAGTCACCTCATGTAGATTAGACAAAGGCAGAGAAGTTTTACAAATCAGTAAGAAATGAATGAGCTATGATTCAGTAATCTTTCTGGCTTTTATATAAGCAAAGACAAAATTAAATCCCCAAATCCCACGTGTAAGAACATATGCAATGAATGACCTTTTTAGAATATTTTCTTTGGAGATTTACAAATGCTGCATAATTTTTTTTTACCCAATAAGCTGCTTTTTAACATTATTTTCTTATATTTTAAATATCAGGAAACGACAGAGAAAATTATAATTTAAGGTAAGAACGTAAATCAGTGTATAATGACAGAGGCAGTGATGTGTTTATTTTTAAAGTGCTTGTAAGAAAATCTATGGTATCTAATTTGCCAAAATATCAGTTTTAGAACACTTCTTTTCTTTGCCCAATCTCATCACTTATTTTAAAGAAGTAACCATTTTTTGAATAAAATCTTTTGAAAGAAATGCTTTCAGGTCTGGTTTATAATTACCCGTTAATTAAAGAATAATCTGTATTTCTTATAGAGAAGAAAGCTGTAAACATTCACTGAGATGCACAGATTCATCTAGGGTTTTTAATTCACTTTCACACACTAGAATAGCACCTTAGCAGAAAAAAAATCCATTGAAACAAAGCTATCTCAGTTTGGATAAATATGTTTTTCTGGAAAACAAGGTAACTGCAGTTCCCTAATTAGCTACAAAATGAACTTGAAAGTTAAAAAAAAAAAGAAGAAGAAGAAGAAGAAGAAGGCAGAAGTTTGGCTTTTCACTTCCGCTCCTTTGCTAGCTCTGCCCTTTGAAATGTCAAAACTTATTTGCATATGTATTTTACAAAAATGGGAATAATACCAATCTACTTCACAGAACATGGGTAGGGTGCAATAATAAATAGTAGGGGTGAATAAATAGTACATAAAACATATATGAAAATGTGAAAATAGCTGAATGCATTTATGATTACATATAAGCATGAGAAGACCTGAATATGTATAAATGACCATCCTCTACACTGAATCACCTCACCTGTGATGGGAATAAGATGAAGATAAAGGTTCATACAAGATCTGAACCAAAGTCTGAATTTTGCCAAAAGTAACAATTTTTACTGACCAAAGTAAGGGTGTGTGTGTGTGTGTGTGCAAGCACAGCCCAGAAACATCTTATCTTAGCAGGAACCCCTTGCATAAGATAGGATGTATGTGATTGTCTAAGAAAGAGAGTAACCAAGGCTAATCATTTCCAATGGACATGGCTGAGTGTGATGTGGGCAGAGAATTAACAGAAATCATGGACATGAGAAAAAGGAAAGCATTTCAAACAATGGAGAGACTTTCTTGTTTCATTCCAGCAAGAGGTGTTTATAGTCTTTTTTCTGGTTTTACAGGGATAACCCCAGAGGTATAAGCTCTGGGGATAAGATGCGTATTGATATGTAAAACTAGTGAAATTTTTATCATTGGCATTGGTGTATTTTATTGTTTATATCAAATTCACACATGACTGTATAGGAAATGTTCCTTACAATTTGAAATTTTAAAAGAAAAGAAAATCTAAGGAGAAAAATGTGTAAATAGTATGTCGATATAGAACATCATTTTGTTAATAGCTGCTTATACTTTTACTGTGGAATTTCTCATTTGCTTAATTCTACCTTATAGACAAAGTTGTTATTACTTCCTTATCCCCAAAGAAATCTGAGTCATTATTTCTGTGCTGCTCTGTAAGTGAACTAATCCCTTGATTTATCCTTGAAAGTTGCATTCCAGTTTTCCAGTATTTTCCATGTGACTGAAATGTTGCATTGCCATAAAGCCCAGAAGATGGTCATGAAATAATGTATCTGGTTTAACTTAATTATAAACTTCCAAAACTAATTTTGTGACTGATAATGGCTTGCATTATATTTTCATGTGGTTTCTTTTCCCTTCCCTGATAATCTCCAACTACTTTGACACTGTTTAATCACATTAGTGCACAGTCTAGCTCCTAATAGGAATCTGGGTGCACAGGTAGGATCAAATAAGGTTTATTCCACAATGAACCAAGTTAATGGCAATTAAGAGGGTAAGGACTATGCTTTCTCATCATTTTTATTTTCCACATAATTCAGCAGTACTATGACTGCAAAAAGACCGTAATAATAAAAAAAGAATGTAGTAATAAATATTTCTTGAAAGAATAATTAAATGCAATCTGATGACATCAAGTAAACAAATGAGCATGCAAACAAGTAAGAATTTATGAAAATTGATGCAGCAGGAAACCCCTTCCTAGGAGAAGACAGTTCAGGCTTCAAGTCCCCTCCACTTGGGTCTTCACTGCTTTCTCATTTCACTTCTGATGTTATGATAAGCATTAAGATCCTTAGATTTATTTCCAAGTCCTGAATCTATTATTTTCTTTTCAGCTTCATGTTTGTAATTAACATCCTTTTCAGCTCAATCGACTCCTGATCACTTGGGAAGGACACCATGCAATAGTTTGAGACAGGAAGGAAGGGGGCAGGGCACAACCATTAAAAGAACGACACAGCTGTTGAGGATACAACAAAAACTGGCTAGAACCAACTAGGCCCAAGATGGCAGAAGATTTGACTTCCAGTAGACCTTGAGCCTTATTATACGCTCATTGTAATGCATTAACATACTAAATGACGCACCCACCAGCACCACGATGGGCTCCATGACAGTTTCAAGGATGACCATAAAAGGTCAAAAAGTGGGCGGTGGCCCAATTACTGGAAATCCCCACCTCTTCCTCCAAACAGTTAGAATATTCCTCCCACTTGTTAGCATATGAAATTACCCAACCCTTAAAAACTAACCATGCCATATCCAAGGGCCACTCTTGCCTTCTGAAACAAGACAGACCTCATTCTGCCTATTGAATGTGTATATCTCTAAGTTAACTAGCTTTCACTTTACTGTGGCTGGCTCTTGAATTCTTTCCTGTGCAAGGCCAAGGACCTTCACTTAATGGTCCATCCCAGGAACTTTCCTGAGACCTGGCACGTGACCATTCTCTTGCTCCCCTTGTCTTGCCACAGTTTGGTTATCTTGGAACACAAATCTCAGTAATGATTCTCTTAGTCAGACCACCCAGCTCAAACAACCAAGGTTGTGAGTAAATCTTAAAATTAATTTTTCTTCTATAGATTTGATGTTCTTTGTTTCCAAGTACAAGGAAACCTCCCAAGTTCAGTACATTTGAATCTTCATTTTGTGGGTAAAGTCCACACAACTTCATTTCTACATGCCATCTGCTTAGAATTCTGTCTTATTCCTGTGTGATTCTCTGCTGAGACTAAACTCCTAGCCCTGCACTGCAGCCAGCTTGGCTAGGCCAGAACACCCTTACTGTCTCTTTCAGTCACTTCCCCTGGGGAGCTCAGAATGATCTTTTTCATGTTGAACAAATAGCTCTGCTTCCACGTTGAATGCACAGGGCACATGGAATTACAGCAATGAGTTACAGCAATGAATTCCCTTTTCTAGAACTTCCCAATGTTGTGTTGACCCACACAACAGGATTTCCTCACATAAAAGTGTCTGCAAAAAACGAGTTCAAATTCATCATTGCCTTGTTGGTGGCTGGAATTAGACAAGGGACTACCCCTGTTAAGGACTCACTCCAGAGTTAGTTTTTCACAAACTCAGTATCGTCCTCCCCCAGCAACCTTGACAGTCAAGGTCACAGCCTTTATTGTGGCCAGACCTACCTTGCCTCTAACTACCTGAAAGTTAACCTTCTGTGTCACTGTTACCTAAATTACAGTTCAATGAAAAGATTCTGAGGGCAAATTGAAGTCTGACTTGAATGAAATTAACTGTCCTTGGATGTTCACTCTACCCTGATCTTTTGGCCGTCCATTTAGCTGTTCTGTTTCTCTGTGTACTTATGACTTAAACGGTGAGTTCAAAGATTCAGAAAATTAAAATAGAGGAAGAGTTCTGTAAGAAATATCCAAGGGTTTAGTAGTTTTTTCCTTCAGCTGACTTTTAAATTTTTTTTCCCAAAAGTACATATTATGAGATGACTTCTTTTGTTCCATGTTTAGATGAACGAAAGCCTTCATTCAATAAAGATGGAATAAACATCTTATTAAAGCAAACAACAGATAAGCAAAATACCTTAACAATGTTAGAGAAACATTTCCTGCTGTGAAATAAAATTCATATTTTATGGCAAGACAAGAAAAATTTAAACAAAATATTGTCTCTGCCCTTTGGCTTCCTCTCTCCTCACACTGTGCATTGTGTATCTGCATTATACATTGACCAAACCTCAACCATAAAGAGCAACATTCTCTCAGCACCAACAAGACAACTCCTTAAAAGATAATTTTCCTTCTTGATCTTGTAAGGGTTCATATGGCGCTTAGATCTGGATTAGGCAAATTGTCAATAATACATCATTTGATGCAAAACCCTCCATCTCAAAGAACTTATATAACTGTGCTTTGACTTCTAACAGGCAGAACAGTCCTCAGAGTTTTCTGAGATATTCCTGTCAGGGTATAATCCTCAAATTCGGCTTGAATAAAATTTTCCATTTCTTCCTTAGATTGACTGATTAATTTTCCATGGACACTGCAGAATCCAAAAAGAGCTAAACCTTGAAGCATTGTACTGAGTTTGGAGCTATCTCCTTGATACAGAGCAGGACCCTGTGGGGCTCCTCGGCACAAAAGCCTTTCTGTGTCCTGCATTTCTTGATTACAAGAAATAGGCTTCATTCAGCCTCCATGACCTTCCCTGTGTTCCAAGGAGCAGGTTCAAACAGTCGCTAATCAGGGAAGGGAGGGAGTGTGGAGACAAGGGAGGGGAAGTTCAAAGAAATAATAGTACAGCCTTGGGGCAGGGTCCTGGCTCCCCCTCAAGGGATACACATAATAATATCTTTGAGCTGTTTTCCTGATACTGAAATCCCCATCAGGTGGAAGAAATTAACAGTATGGTGCCCACAAGCACGTGGACCCCAGACTGGCTGGAACCTGAAGGTTGATGATGCTGACTCCCACTTACCTCACCACCAACCAATCAGATGAATGTCCAGGAGCTGATCACGCCCTCTTTGAACCATTACTATAAATCTCCTCACTAGCCCCTCCAGGTTGAGACACACAGTTTTGAGGGCATTAGGCTGCTGTGACCACCCCCACACACACACCTTTGCCTGGCAAAGCAGTAAAGCTATTCTTTTCTACTTCACCCAAAACTCTGTCTCCTAGAATTAATTCGGTGTCAGAGTGCAGAGGCTGGACTCGGCTTCAACCTCACCTGAAGTTTAGATATTTTCAGTGTTCTTCAATCAATTCACAGCTTTTGTGTCAGTAGATAGAAATTGGCTCTGCACCCAGTTTTATGAGTTCAACATCCTTTTCTAGTGTACTGTATTTCCCTGACAGAATCAGAGAAAGGAAAGAACAGACTACACTTCTGACTAAAGTGTCATAAAAGCAGATTTTTATCTCAGTCTCCATTTCACTTTAAATTATGACTAAATAAGGTGATACAAAGTTTTGATGGGTGAAAGACTTGGCCTCTTGTTGTGGCAAGTAGGAATATGTCCTTTCCTTAGGGTCAGTTACATGACTTTGTTATCTGAAAAAAGAACAGTCTCATAAAGAAACTTCTTTGATTTTCTAATTTGTCTATCTGAATAGGGCATCAATTTATCTAATTGAATACTGCATTGTTAGTCTTGGTAAAACTAGACTTTTTTCCTTGGTATCAGATTGTTTTCTGAATCCAAATGGTGAATACTAAATAATCCTATACCACTTAAGGACCAACTTATTTATAAAACTTGCAACTAATTGATTTTGGAAGGCCCATTTCAAGGCACCATAATCCATGTTCAATGTGCTAAGCAAGACAAATATTGGACCTGCCAAGGTCATAGCTCCTGGTCCTTGACCACAGTTTCCACATAAGGATTAGCCCTGGCTTTTCCTTTAGCATCTTTGGCCATGGGTTACACCTGTCCTATCAAACCAGTGAATGGGACACTGGAGAGCATCTGGCTCAAGGACATACAAGGCTGTAGTGAGATCAAAAATGTTCACCCTCAAAAAGATATGTCCACATCCTAACTTCTGGAACCTCTGAATGTGACCTTATTTGGAAATAGGGTCTTTAGAGACATAATTAAAGATCTCGAGATGAGATGATCCAGAATTATCCAAGTGGAGCTTAAATTCTATGACAAGAGTCCTTATAAGAGATGAGAGAAGACATAGACCCAGAGGAGAAGGCCATGTGAAGACAGAGGCAAAGACTGACGTGATCTAGCCACAAACCCAGGACTAACTGGAGCCATCAGAAAGCGGAAAAGGAAGGATTCTTTTCTAGAATCTTTGGAGGGATGACGGCCCTGCCAACACCTTGATTTTGAACTCCTGGCTTTCAGAACTGTGAGAGGATAAATTTCTGCTGTTTTAAGCCTCCAATTTTATAGCAGTTTGTTAACAGGATCCCTAGAAAACCAATACAAAAATGCAATCCTGAAAATGGCTAAAAAGATAACCCTCAATAAACACTCAACCCTACAGAGACATTGGTGATTAAATTATCCCAACAGGTCTTTCTCTGAGAGTTTGGAAATAAAATATAGAAAAGAATCAAGATGCTAATAACTGGAGGAAAACTGAGAAGAAACACAAAGAGAAGAAGAGAGAGAGAGAGAAGTTGAGTCGGGTTTGTGGAGAAACATAAAAGGAAGGGTGGAGTGAGGTGAAGAAAAATAAGCTCAGTCAGGGCCCTACCCTCCTCACAGCTTGCTGTGATAAGCTTGTCATTTCTAAGCATAACCTCCCACAAGTTTTTAACCAAACAATTCGTACTAACACAAACATTCTCAAAAAGCAATATGGGGTTTGGCTGTGGTCAAAGTTTGTCAGTGGAGCTAACTAAACTTAAACATATCAAGTCATAATCACCCTGCTTTGGTCTCTAGAGCAGGACCGTGATGCTTCAAACTAGCCTTTACCAAGTTCAAGCGCATATGTAAAACTGCTTAGAATTTCTTACAGCTACATGTGTGCCAAGCTAGGGTGGTCTGCCACCCCACCTGAGAATACCAGTGAGTTATCTCAGCTCTATAAAGGCCCATGAACAGAACCTCCTGCAGGTTATAGAGTTCAAAGAGCATCTGCTTATCAAAAGTGATCCCTCCTCAAAAAATTTAAAATTAAATTATAGCAGCTTTGTCCAGGAAATTATATTTCAAAAGATAATCCAGTATTATTCATCTAATCTTTTTGGTTTTTCAAGGTCAATTTTAATTCAAATTTAATGATCAGCAGACTATACTCATTAGCTAGCCATTTTACTAAATTACATTTTCTTTTATGCTATTTTCCAAAAAACGGTAAGAAAATTAAAAAGAAAAGGCCATATGAAGCATACTTCAGGATAAGTTAACATTGTTGAATATTATTTTTTCCCCATAGATAAAGGCCTACATAAGTAATATCTAACAGAATTTGGTAGCAAAACAAATCACCCCTTTCTTGAAGAAAGGTCATGTTTACTCTTAATAAATCATGAAAATTACGTTTTTTGTTATGTTTTCTCATTTTATCTTGGTTATCAGGAGGCCTGGATTTCAAGGTAATAACTATACTCACTATTTGAGTGTATTTCAAAGGGGCAGTACTTCAAGAGGGTATAGTGGTTATAAACACAGATTTTAGAACCTGTCATAGCTATGTTTAAATCCTGACTCTGTCATCTGACAGTTGCATGACCTTGGGAAGGTCACTTAAGCTCTCTGAGCCTTAGTTTTCCCATCTATGAAGTGGGGACAAAAACAGTACTTACTTAAAATGATTCTTGTGACGATTAAATGAGATTACATATAAAATACTTAGATGTGGATCTGATACTTGTATCTCCATACCCCATTTATGTCTCGATTTTTGCCTTAATACCTTTATTCTAGACTACTTTTTATTCTTTTTGTAAAAAAGTAAAATATGAATATAAATGTTAAATATAGGAAGGGAATACTTGATATTTTTTTAAAAGGAACCCAAACAGTTTAAATAGGTTAATAAGAGTAACTGTAGAGTTGAAACAACTGTGCACTGACTTTCTGAGCTTTCTTTATATTCCCTTTTTGAAATATCTCTATTAATGTTTAGGTAAGTTAGAACAAATGCAGACAATATGTGGCATTTGGGACCACCAAGTGATGTCGGGTCAAAAAGGTGACACTTTTGGCAATTTCTCCTTATTGATAGAGATAGGAATTAATCTTAGTAGTCAGTCAGAGGGGTGATATTTTCAGTGTGCACCAAAGTGCTGATCTACTTCCCTTTGCTCCAGCATAAATCTCATTTTTAGAGAAAACTACAGCATGCTTACTCCAAATAGAGGAAGCGTGAATTCAAAAGGTAAAGCAAACTTAGAGTGATGTGGAGATGCATTGCTAAAGAAGATGCAGTCATGCATCAAGCCTTAGTAAATCTAAATAATGATGCTTTGAATCAGGTTAGCAGACATCTAGCACACATGAATATTTGTGAATTACTAAAGAAATGCACTAGCAAAAAAACCCAAACATTAGGAGGCAAACAATAGAAATATTTATGACATAAGAATGGTCTTCCATTCTAAAATACAACACTACATCAAATCGTGCTAGAGCTAAGAAAAGTTTTGGGAAATCTTTAAAGCTTCATTTTTAGCTATCTTTTTAATTTCTTTAATTCAACACAGTGTCAAGAGCCAAAGATCCTGTTGTGTTAATATCTCTTCTAACAAAACTTCTAGATAAAGAAGAAAATAGGAGTTGAAGAATTTAGAAATGTAGCATGTCAAAGTCTTCAAATTCAGAAGCTACAAGCATATACCAATCTTTTTATGCCAGATAATTATTTCAGTATTAGCTGTATTGTCAATTAACTATACCTGTCAAGTACTCTGTTCTGTTGTCCTATCAAAATCTTTACTCAAGGTTTGTTGCATTGATTGATACAGAAATTTTATTAACAGTACTTATAAATTTACAAATATGAAGTATAATTGATTTGTAACTCACAAAATTAAGCTTATATCCCAAAATCTCCTAAGCAAGGGCCACAAATTCTGAGTTCCTTCTTTAATCCTATGAGCAGAGATTTTCATTATGTCTGGTGTCTTATAGATTAAAATAAAATGGCATAAATTCTATCTGGTTGCATTGGTCATTGCCTTTTTCCATATGTTAGTCATCATAACTTAGGTCAGAGTGGTAAAGAATCTTTCCTTAGTGTTCTTCCATTTGATTCAAAGTAAAAATCAAGGATTCCACCAAAAATATTCAATTATTCATACAATGTGTATTTATTACATGTCTAATATATATTAAGTTCTTATAAATTTTATCTCATGAACAGTGCTTCCTCCATCACTCTTTGCTTGGGAATTTGTATAATGGAACAGTAAATTGGCATGACAGAAATTTTACTGATTTTCGTATCAAGAGTTTCTCTAAACATAGAGAAACATCACTGAGTGTAGTAGGCTGAAAAATGGCCTCCCACAGTTAACACAATCTTCAGAATTTGTGAATGTATTACCTTCTTGGCTAAAAAGACTTTGAAGATATGACAAAGTTAAGGATCTTAAAATGGGGAGATTATCTAATTTTAATTAGATAATCTTTACATTCCTTTCCAGCTTTAACATTCTATGATTCTATTGACGTTAGATATTAATATATATACATCCAGAATCTCTTAAGTTTATCTCTATATGCAACATGTTTAATAATGTGTGATTGTTGCATCAACTCAGGATCCCACTTTCTCTTCTGAGGACTATGGAACATAAAAACCTTTTGAAAACAACCTTCTCAAAGTATTGTTACCCTAAACACACAGGCATCATCAACTGTGTTTACCTTCTGAAATCATGTGTCTGTGTAAATAGACTCCATATGGTTTAATCTCTTAAGAAATATGGTTTCTTATATCACATTTGTGAAAGATCAATATAAGAATTTCTTCACTTGACATAGTATATTTCTGTATTTCTTACAAATTATAAAGAATTCTATCTTATTTTTGTAGGATAAACCCTCAATTAACTCAAAACCCTCTATGTGCTATATTATTTCACACACACACACACACACACACTCACACACACACATACTCACACCCATGTGCATAGCAAAACCAAATTAAGAACTAAGCAAAACACTTCCACAAAATACCAGGAATCAGCACATATTTAGCTTCAGCTCATTATCTCAAATATACCAGTGATTGTGGTGAAAATCCATCTAAGGCCATAGAAGATCCTCAACGATAAAATGAAAAAAATCAAGTAGTTTATGTACCAAATCTTCTAGGTTAGAAAAGTGAACTAAAATTCTCTACAGTTTTTTTCAGATAAAGTCAAAACTATAAACAGTATTTTATGACTAATTAGACAAGAAACATAAGATCCAAATTTCTAAACACTCTGGCACAGAACTTGAAACATACAAATGCATTTAAATTTGTATATTAATATTAAATTACATACAATTTAAAGTAAAAATGAGCTATTTGTTCAGAAGGACAAAACTTCCAGCAATAAAATACCAAAAACAATTCTAGTTGAATCACTCATTGATATATTATTAAACCAAGGCCTCTATATAATTGATATATTATTAAACCAAGGCCTCTATATAATTTTCTATATAATTGAGTGTTGTCAAGATCAAGTGACATTTTTCAAAGTTCAGCTGAGAATGATTTTGAATAACTTTTAAAGGGCCCTGGTGAAGCACCATAGAATATTCTATGAGTTATTCAGCATTTGGACATGATCATGAATGTATTTACTATCACATTGTCATGATCTCTTTAAAAATATTTTCAAAACATCTTGAGAGGTCTCAAAGGAACCATTTGAGGAAAGCCATATTCCATATTCCAGATTCCATCCAACTTCTGTGGATGTGTGTAGAGTTATTCTGAGACAAAGTGACCCTCAGCCATTAAAAAGAGAGATTTACCTGAGCAATGCCCAGTAGTAAGTTTGCACATTATTTTCAATCAGCAATTTTTCTTGAAACCCTGTCACTGGAAAGGCTATGAAGCACAGCCCCCTTGATAGATTCTGTCATGAGGATAGAGAACACTTATTCCGCCAGGCAGGACATGCTAAAGGAGAATTGTGTGTAACTATAGCAAATTGCCAGTGGGAGAGAGTATTTTTGCAATGACTCAATGTTAGTGCAAACAAGAAAGACATACTTGTTCAAAAGAGAAATAAATAACTGAGTCTGATTTTATATTCTACTAAAATACAGTAAAAACTAAAATTTTGCCAGCATGAGACTATTTTAATTAAATAAATAAGATTAATTCTACGTACAAGAAACATTTAAACATATTTTATCAACCATCTAACCATATTCATATTCTCACTGTAGAAAGCAAATAAAATACCACTGTTTACCAAAAAGTTGCTACAGGTTGTCTATCACTCAGACATCAAATTTTCAAAAACGTGAATCAACTTCTCTTTTAAACCCATTAAATTTAGAACTTTCTGAACTGCACATTCAGGTTGATGAGGAATTATGACATCTTCAGAAAGAATGACTAAAGCATTTTGATACCGGGAGGCTTATCTTAAATTTAAATAACATCTCACTTACAACTCCTAGATCAGTTCCAGGTCTAGAAGGTGAGTTCTCAGCAATACATGATAATTAACTGGTTGATGTCACTAAAGGAAATTTTCAAGATTTGTAAAAAAATCCTTAGACTGTAAAAAATTTTGAAGCTTACTTCCCTCCCCTAAGTTCCATCCATCTTTAGAGATTTCTATTGCAAAATCAGTTGTTTCTTTTAACAGAATATCTCTAAAAAACAAGGTACAATAATATAAAACATGAAAATTCAAACATAAGCTCTGCTGATGTTAAGGTTCATGTGACTCTATATAAAAGATGATGCTACAGCACTCTATATACTAAAGGGGGTTGCTACATAACAAGACACATCAGTAGTTGTCAACAGTGTGTGTAGAGCAACTATGCTTATTTTGGTTTCCAGTAGTTTCTTTTTGTTGCAAGAGATATACTTTCACCATTAAATTTTGCACTTAAAAAAGACAGTGCTGGGGTAACAAGCCATGTCTGTCTTCTTGGGTGGAAATTGGAAATTGTTTGGGGGACAGTATCCCCCTTAATACCAGAGGGAACCACCTGGGTAAGCACAATGAATCAGGTGCTTGTAATATAGTCATTATTCATGGGGATGTCTTGAACCAATGCCAGGAAAAAGTCTTGTCAGCTCTTGAGATTGCTAGTTTAGACCCTAGGCAACATAATACTCTCATGTGGGTAGCATGTGTAGTGATTGAAGGAACAGATGCTTTCCAGAATCAAGAATTCAGGGACAGAATAAAGGAAGTAGGATTTGTTTGGGGATAGAAAATGTCATTTATTTATCTGAGTCTGAGGGTTGGAGCCTGGACTGCAAGGAATGACAAAATAGTTGAAAGGAACTCCTGAAAGAGATAAGCATGACTACAGCATAGTAGAGTTGGAAAAGTGAAAGGAGGAGGTAAGGGGAATCCAGAAAAAAAATCAGGAACCCTGTAAAGGAGAATGAATACACCCAAAGGAGCAGTGCTAACTGTTAACATTTTTTTTCTTGCTTATCTTTTTAATATTTTGCATTGCAATCCCATTCCGCTCGTTCAGGTTTCTTTTTGAATGCTACATGGCAGTTTTAGCTTTCTTAGGTTTTTGCTTTGAGGAATGATGTCTCTGAGTATGTTACCAGGGAGAGTGGAGGTTCTGACCCTGCATGTGACATAACAGTGTACAGAGGATCATTTCCTAGAGGGAAGATTGTGAGAGGGCAAATTCTGATCACCAGAGTGTTCAGAACAGGAATCTTAAAAAAGGGATGACAAGTAGCCACTTAGGCTGGATTTATTAGACATGTAAGGATCCCTGAGCTTTTCAAACTTATAGCCAAGGACAGGGTCCCACAAAGGCAAGGAATTACTGCCATCAGGAGGAAGATGACCCAGACTGTGTTACATGTTGGCTGCATTAAAAAGGAAAAGGTGATCACCAAAGAACATGAGAATTTGGGGGCATTCAGGTTTCATCATGGAAAGATGTTAATATTGGACAGAGTGAAACTCAGGCAACATTTGTTCCCAGAGTTCTTCCATCATTTCCAGAATTTCCCAGAAATGTAAGTATCAGAGTCCCCTGTTCTCACTGAAATTACTTTACTTAAGAGCTATAAAAACCATTCACTTAATGTACAGATTCATTTTATTTATTTATTTACACTCTAATTCAAAATACCATTTTTAATTTGTATTAGAAAAATTATGAATGGAGAAAAACTTTTAAAGCAAACTACCAATTTAAAACTTTGTGGTTGTACTTGTTTTTGAGTTTTCATAATGCTGTGAACTCTTTTTCTTTCCTTTTCTTTTCTTTTTTTCTTTTTTCAGAGTTAATATCAACATTAACAAATGACTTGATTTGAACTCCCATTGAAAGTGACTGACAGCCCAGGAAACATCCTCAGGTAAAGATAAGAAATTTCCTTTGTCTTACACAGAAACATGTAACTGTATGCCATTTATGTTTCCTATTGTTTCAGGCTTAAAAAAAAATCCCTCTTTTACTCTGTGATCCTGCCTGGCAGTTCAGTTTTAGGTTCCAAATCCCTTTTTTCTTGACATATTCACTGGTTCATGTTTCCCTGTAATGGGCAAGGAATATGAATAAAACTGAGTGTGAGAACAGTAGAAACCTGGGAATAAGCCGTTGATACCAAATCATGTTCTTATATATCAATGAAACAATAAAGAGGTGTGTTTCCAGGAAGGCAGGTTGTTATTTCTATTCAGTCTCAAAGAATGTCAAGTCACCTCAAAGAATAATTTTCCTTTAATAAATTGGAAAAAACATAACACACAATGCTTTTGATTTCTTTTGTTTACAAATTTCTTTATCTAGTAAACCATTGATTAGATGCTAATAAAGTGTTTAAAAACTTTCAATATGATTTTCTAATTGAGGCCAATCATCATGAAATATATACATACTTGTATATATATATATCATGTAACCGTGCATTTTAATATGATTTCATTGAATATTTTGAAATGTACAATGTTTAATAGCCTTACCAAGGTAAAATTTGAAAACTATTTCTGTATTACTGTTTAACTCCTTCATCTCCTTTTCATGTAGTAAGGAAATAACATACTCTCTTACTCTGTAAGAAAATACCAGAATAAATCCACTTAAAATATCTATATTTTTAACAATTTGGACTCTGCTTTGATTTCCTTTGCTTCAAAATGCTTATATTTTAAATTCTTTAAGGATCGCGAAAAGAAAGACGCAATTTTACATCAATAGACTCTATACCTTGTTTGTTTGTTTGTCTGTTTGTTAGTTTGGGCTGCACCCACGGCTTAGTTCCCCAACCAGGGATCAAACCCAGGCTCCCTGCAGTGGAAACGCTGAGTCTAACCACTGGACCACCAGAGAATTCCCATTGTTTGTTTGTTTTTAATAGAACTATAGTTGATTTACAATGTTTCAGGTGTATAGGAAAGTGATTCAGTTATATATACATATATATTATTTTTCAGATTCTTTTCCATTATTGGTTATTACAAGATATTGAATATAATTCCCTGTGCTCTACAGTGCGTCCTTGTTGTTTATCTATTTTACATACAGTAGTGTGCATCTGTTAATCCCAAATTCCTAGTTTATCCCCCCCCACCTCACTTTCCCCTTTGGTAACCACAGTTTGTTACCTTGCCTGATTTTATTGTATTGACTTAAAAATTCACAGCAAATATAAAAGAACTAAAAATGTTAGCACTTGTGGGTAACAGGAAGTTGGTATTTTTATCAGCAGTGATTTGCTATCTCTGTAAGTCTTTCCCCCATATTTTCCCGGCTAGCAGAGCAGCAGTATGGATCAAATGACCACTTCTGCCCTTTACTTGGTCATGCCCTGACGGAGGTGGCTCTATCCTCAGCCTGATCAAGTCTCTATTAGAAATTCCATTATCCTTGAGAATAATTTATCTACAAATTGACACGGGATTTTTTTCTATTAAAAGAAGAAATATTTTAAGGAAGCCTTTGATTTAAAGAAAAAAAAAGAGGGTATTTGATAAGAATTATTTTTCCTGTTCCCTGAATAAGACTGAGGCGCAATAAAGGCTGGCGCTGTGGGAGCCAAATTACAATTACGAGGGAACAAGCTTGAGGTTAAAACTGAAGTTCTGAGGACAGGTGAGCCTTTGGTAATATTGCTAAGCAGTTGAACTAACCAGCCCTGCAACTGTTCTCTCCTGGCCCTCGTGTTCTATAAGTTAATAAACTCCACTTAAGCTATGTTAGACTTTTTTTCTGTTATTTGAAATGAACATCCTTGTGGAGACTTATTACATAAACATGTAAATATACATAGAAACACATATAAATACAAATAAATGAAAAATATATAGTATTTATGTATATACACAATAAACATATATATAGTATATATTTCTCATGATTGAAAGGAAACCATATCTGGTTATGAATTGTATTGCTCCACTTCAAACTGTGATTAGAACAATTTACCAATGTTTGAAGCAAAGATATCAAACGCAAATGTGCAGATAAATTTACTTTCTACCTTAAAGTTTAGCTCAAAAACATATTTGTTGACAAAATCCCTGTTAATGAACTGAAGTATTCTGCAGACCACATTGAACTTCAGGTAGCACAGCTCAAAGTAAATGTTTGACTACATTGAAATACCAACTATACAGATCCTATATAATTTGTAATGTCCTTCTGTTTCTGTTATAGTAGTTGTTTTCCTTTTTTTTTTTTTTAAGTAAAACATATTTCAAAATTGTCCTCTTCCTTCTGAGGTGTTTTCAGTGCAGTTCTATGTGTACACTGCAAATCAAGTGCAAGGAGAAAAATACATGTGATTCAAAAATTTCCTGAAGACATACTTTAAATAATTAATGTACAATCATATTTATTAGACTCAAATACATGCTTTATATGTTCTAATAGCTTAACAACACCTTTTTAACTTTCTTCTTGGCAAAATTGTAGGATACAGGAAATTATTTTAGGCTAAAATGAAAACTTCAGAAGGGTTATTGATCTTTTTGCATCACATAACAATCACATGGATTGTGGACCAGAAAAACTACTGGCAATCAAGAGCAAGTTCAGAGTAATCTAAGAAAATAAAAGTTGGTCTAAGTCTGCAAATGGAGAGAGTCAGAATTCCCAAAGAGGACTCTTAGATGTAACACCCTTGGAATGCAATTCCAGGAGCCATTAAACTTATAGACCTGACCAAGATGAGCACTCTTTGGAGGGTCAATTCCATACACTGCAGCTTTGCCAATCCTTACTTTTAGTAGAGAGAGTTTTGCAGTTCCCTCACAAACTAAAACAAAGTCTCTTGCAAGACCTGAGAAGATCATAGTATTAGATATGCTATATTGTCTCATTTTTTGTAGATTAATAAATAATTCTGATGAGTCTCCTAACTCCTTAGAATCAAATGTTCTTGTTTGCTAAGATGAATTTACAAAGAGCTGCCTCACCAGCTACTGAACTTACCAGATCTCAGGTTTCTCATAGTGTTCAGAGGTCAACTAATAGTTGGCCATCAAGAACCCAGTGTTTAGAATACAGTGATATAAAGCAATCAAATTCCTATGATTATCTGACAAAAGGAAACATATTTACTTTGATTAATACCACCACTGCATGTTAAAAGGCTATCACACTTGGAGTGTCTGACTTTCTGTAGAGTTCATTCCTTCATTCACTCATAAGTCAGCAATATTTATTGACCTTTCCATGTGCCAGAAACCAAGAGTATACTAGTAGACAAGAAATATATAATCTCTGCCCTCAAAGTTTATTGTCCAATGAAGGGAATAAGAATTCACACTCATGTAAAGTCTATTACTGGTTTAGAGCAGGCACTGATCTAAGCTCTTTATACGTATCTTCTCCTTTATCCTTTCAGTCAAGCTCTGTGTTATTATTATTAATCATATGTTCTTAATGAAAAATAAAAAAAACTGAAGCTTACAAACCTTAGGTAAACCAGATTCGTTAAGCCAACAAATCACAGAATTAAAACTTGAACCTTAGTCCATTCTACAATAACATCTGTGCTTTTAAGCAAAAGCAATGGCTCCAATTATAAGGTCATCCATTCAGCAAACACTGAGCAACTAAATATAATTTCAGTGGGAGCTGGGAAAAAAGTAGAGGAAAAGACAAGGACCCTGCCCATATAAAGCCAACATTCTTGTAGAAAAGACAGACCATTGAACAAGAAAACCATTAAATCATTTAACTCAAAGTGGAAATAAGTGCTGTAAAGTATATAAAACAAGATGAGTGCATAGAGGGGGCAGGGAATGGTTGTCAGGAAAGTCCTCTCCAAGGAAATGATGTAGGAGTAGAGACATAAATGATCTGAAGGAGAAATCTATGCAAAGATCAGGGAGAAACATCTAGATGTCCAGAAGATGGGAGAGCAAATTCAAAGGCCCTGAGATGAGGCCAAGCTTATTGTGTCTAAGGAGCATCAGAACAAGGGTTGGCAAACTAGTTTCCATATGCCAAATATAGCCCATGATGGTTTTCTACAGTCCATGAGTTAAGAATAGTTTTTATATTTTAAGTGGTTGCAAAAAATACAAAAACATAATATCTTATGACACACACGCACAAAAAAAAAAATGAAATTCAGTTTCACTCCCTAAAAGTAAAGTTTTATTGGAATCCAGCCATGCACATTCATTTGTTTGCATACTGTACATCGTAGCTTGTATGTTACACTGGCAGGATGGAGGAACTGCAACAAAGACCAAATGGCCTAAAAAGCCCAAAATATTTACTATCTGTACCTTGCAGAAAAATTTCTGGTGAGGAAAAGCCAGTGTGAATGAGGCTGATCGCATATGGAGGAAAGAGAGGGATATGAGATGAGTGAGTGAGGTCGATGTGGGTCAGCTCCTGTGCAGCCTGGCAGGTCATGATTAAAGACTTTAGATTTGACTGTTACTGAGAGAGGAGGCTTTGGAAGGTTTTGAGTAGGGGTTCTGACTAAAATTTTGAAAAACTCTCCCTGGATGTTTTGTTGTGGGATGGAGCGATGGGGGAAGAGTAAGAATGAAAGCAGAGAAAATAATCTGAGGTATTGCACTATTCAGGCAAGGTATGATGGTGTCCTAAACTAGGGCAGGAACAGAGCTGTTGGGGAGAAGTGTCCATTTAGAATAAACACAATTTCTTGATGGACTGGAAATCAGATGTCAGAAAGAGAGAGAAAATAAGGAGAAGTCCCAAGTTTCCGGCCTTACCAATAAGACAACCCCTGTGGGTCTTTTACCAAGATAGGGAAGACTGCAGAGTTGCTGGTTTGAAGGAGGGATCAGAAACTCTGTTTTGGACATAATAAACTTGGCATGCCTATTAAACCTCCAACAGTTAATGCTCCTTAGTCTAAAGAACATAAGGGTCTGAAACTCAGCAAAGAGATTGGGGTTGTAAACATGTGTTTTTGCATCACTCTGTTGAAATTCAAGCCCTGGGGCTAGGTGGGCTCACTTGGTAATGTGCTATGTAAGTGGAACAGAGAAGATAGGAGTGCATTGGACCCAAAAGATGCTCCACTTAGAGTTCTAGAAGTCAAGAGCAACACTAAGTGTCCAGTGAGGTAGGAAAGAAACCATGAAAGTATTTCATGAATAAGGAAATGTCAAATATTTCTTGGAAAATAGCGATATAAACTTTAAAACATTATATTGTTATTAATTATTGCTTTTTCATCGTGATGAACTTGTTTTGCTTTTTCCTAACAAAGAAGACCCTAAGTCAACTTTTTAAAAGTGTTATATTTTAGTGAGCACAAAACTATTCAATAGGGCCAGATAATACTGTGCCATGATTTCAAGAGATTCAGAAATTTGCCTTTTAACTACCTTTACAGAGACCAAAAAAATAAATAAATACATAATGTATGTCTAGGTTTCATTCAATAATCAGATCTCCTCTTTTTTTTAATTTTATTTATTTTTTTAACATCTTTATTGGAGTATAATTGCTTTACAATGGTGTGTTAGTTTCTGCTTTATAAGAAAGTGAATCAGCTATACATATACATATATCCCCATATCTCTTTCCTCTTGTGTCTCCCTCCCTCCCACCCTCAGATCTCCTTTTGATTAAATGACACTGTTTTGAAAACAGAAAAGAAAAACATGACTCAATTTGCTGTGCAAATGCAATAGTCTACAGACATGCCCATATTCAGCACATTTTTACGGGTACTTTGCCAAGAATCCAAAAAATAAAGATGTAAGTGAACAAAGACATGAAATCTGTGAATGTGCCCCTCTGCTATTTACAGCCTCTAATAGTCAATAACCTCAGTGTAGCTCCTAAGGGGTCCTGGTAAATGTTCTGCTATTGTGTAATGAACTAAGGGGACAGTAAAATAAATAACCCATGATTTTATGGAATTTGAAGAATTTAGCAACTCTGTATTTTGTAGCTGGTTTAAAAATATGATCGTTTTTTCTTCATTGTAAATTTGATTGATTTTTATGGAGAAAAACACATTGATTTGTGGGGCTTTGCCCCATTTAGTTCTGAAAATTTATTCCGTTTTCAAGATCATTTAAATTACTAATTGTAACTTTTGAGTGGCTTGCCATGTTAATTGACATTTTCACTGCATTAAATAGTTTCTATCATTTATCAATTGTTGAAGGAAGAAAGACAGCTAGCTTTCATGGTTGCTTTACTGTAGGCAAGAGAATGAACTATGTAATATTTAATGGTCCACTGTACTAAAAATAATGCCTGAAAGAAACTCCTCTCCTCAGTGTGTTTCACTCAGTACCTATAACACTGTATCAGATAAACATTAGATTAGTTAAAAATAATCTCTTGTTAAATAATTGTCATTCAAGTGATTTTCCAGAAAAAATCAAAGGTATACTATTATTAAGCAAAATAGAAAACTGTTACTTAAATCAAGATATATTACATCTATTGTTTCTGTCCATCACAGGTAAAGAATTATATTCACTGGAGATCTCTGTTCTCTGCAGAACTTAATTTATTATTGTCTAGAACTTTCTGGTATATAGAGTGGAACTCAGCATTCCAAACTGACTGACTAAATTCTAAGAGGCAAACTCTTTACTAGGTATTGACAAAGTTTCAGTTCCTGCCCTGGAAGAATTTATAGTCCAGTAGGGAAAATGTGCAAGCAAGTAGGGTCACCTAACCCAGAATGGAAGGTAACACAATACTTTCCAAAAAGGGGGGTTGGAGCAGGTCCAGTGTTAGATGCGCTCGTCACAGTGGCTAAAATAAACAAATAACTGCTCTTTATTGAGACTCTGTTGAAATGCCAGACACACAGACACCTTGCCAAATGTTTTATACACATTAGTACTACTCCACAAACCAGCTTTTGGTTTATGCATATGAGGTCTTAGAAGAATAAAATATTTAGTATCTCACCCAAGGTTACATATATAGAATCATAGGCTAGGGTTCAACATCCCTTTACAACATCACCCTATGCTCCATCCATGTCTGCCTGGTTTAAAACCACCCTCTCTCCACTAAAGCACAGTGTCCCCTTTTGCTTATTCAATTTATTTCAACCAACGAAAACAATGGAAAATGATATAGCATAAATTTAACATTTGTCTGAGTATCTTTCTAAGTATTTAAGTCTCTGTCTTTTTTAGGATAACTAAAAGGGCTTTCATTAAAGCCCTTCTCCAGCTATCTTCTGATCGCCATGAATACTCAAACACCCCAAGTATGTGACATTTATACAATGAGAGGATTAATTTCAAAAGCAGTGTGTATTATAATTAATCTTTAGACTAGAAATGTCTCTCTGTGATTTTAATTCTCTATAATTCTATCAAGACACTTCCCATTCCCTGGTGGAGTTAAATAGCTTCATCTTTAAGCCAGTTTGTGGATTCACGTCACCACAATCAGGTCTGTGTCTCGAGTAGGTCTGGGGCAATTGCATGGCCCTCCAGTAGATCACCCTGGGCCCCAGGTTTGCGGGGTGTTGAAGGCAAAGGGCATTGCAACTTCTATATCCTCTCTGAATATCAGTAAAACTCAATTATGAAATTTATATCTTTAATGATGCTCTATGGGGTCTTTGAAAGATGTGACCACACAGATCTTCACATATCACATTGACGATTATCTGGACAGCACCTTACCCTGATTCAGTTACCCCAGCCTCTGAATATACCTCTAGGTGCAAAGCAGGTCACAAATATTCAAAGGCCTGAGAATCTTCCGATTTTATTAAGATTCGAAGAAGAGATTTTGTTTTATTTATCTTTGTATCCTTAAAGGAGAATACAAAGTGTGACACTTGGTAGATAATCAGTAACTGTTTGTTTAGTGAAAATTGATGAAATATCTTGATTTTTATGATTTAATTACAGTGGTGCTTATAGTAAGATTCAGAAAGAACAGGCCTTCTGGAATTCTAATATGTTGCCAACATCCTTTCTCACCTAGCAATTTATGGATGTGAGTGACAATTCTCTACATTAGGGTTATCAAGAATAATAAAAAGTAATAATTATAACTTATTATATGCCAGGTACCTAATAACTCATGCAATCTTCATAATAGTATAAGAGGTAATATGATCCTAGTTATAGAGAAGAAGGAATGCAGCACAGGGCAGTTATGTAAACTCACTCAAGGTCCTACAGTGACAAAATGTGGAATCAGAATTTGAATTCAGCACCCTGGTTTTAGAATCTGGGGGAAGTTTAATTGGGAATTTTTTTTTAACTTTTCAAACATATAGGGGTCACAAATAGAAAATGTCTCCCTCCATTACTGCAGGAAGATTTTTGGACAAGCCAGAACTGGAGAAGTATTATTATACAGTGGCAGAAATAGTTAAACCACTGAATATTAACTCTTCATTAATAAAATATTGATGATATAGTTAAATAATGCCATACCTTTTAAATATTAATGCTTTTTCAGAAACATAACCTTTGTATTGTAATTTGATATAGTGTATATTTTATGTATTAGATATATGAAATACATCATTAAAAGAATAAAGAAGCTGAAGCACAGCCTTGAAGTCCAAATGCCTACCGATCTATAGTCTAAACTACACATAAAAGACCGACAGCTGAATTCATTCACAAAATACACAGCATGGTCCTTTTACTGCAGACACTTTCACAATCAACTGTGAAAAGAAAAGCCCAATGTTGAGAAGACCCATCAATCAATCAGCCAGTTAATCAAAACACACAATGAAAGGTCTATCATGTCACGGTTCTGAAAGGAATTTAACTTTGATTATTTGAACGCTAAAGATGCCTGTGTTTTTAAAGTTGAGTTGCTTCAAAATAGAAGATAGTTATCTTTTTTCTCTATGAAATAGATTGTCCTACGTTATTCAAAATGGGGTCAGCCAATCAATCAACTTTCTGAAAAGAAATTTGTCCTAAATGTTTACAAATAACCAAGCTTAGAAGGGAGATAGTGCAGTTGACAGTGTTCATTTTGTTATTTTAAAATTTCTACAGAAATGTGTTACATGTAGAAAGATGAGACTTTCAGTGACTATAAACCACTAAAGAGCAATTATATATCAAGGAAGAAATAAGATGAGACAAAATTGTACCAGCCAACTTGATTTCTCCCTGTTGCTTCAGGCAACAAAATGTGTGCTTTTATCTGAAGTCTCAAATTTTTGAGTGTTTCTCTCCTCAAGCAATCTCCAAAGCTTGACTACAAGCTGTACAGCTGGAACAAAAAAATCATTTTGAACTTATCACCTCTTACAAACTGTCTTCAGATAACTCATATATATATATATATATATATATATATATATATAACACAAAATCTTTGTTTTCAGTTAGTCAATAAGACCACAGACATTTAAAAATATCTACATAAATAAGCTCTAAACTCCATTGCCCATCACTTCTAATACGGACAATTCGTATCTCTAAAATTAGCTGAATAAGTGTCCCCAAACTGAGGGATACTTAGAAACTAGATATGAAGTTTGTATAAAATGTTAAAAGGTAATTAAGGTGAAAAACAAATACATTCATCGCTAAACAATTCAATTCCACTTTTTAAAAAATGTTTGGATAACTTAATTTTTGCAGATTAATTACACTAACCTGTGACAGATTCCAATTCATTTCTCAAAATAATCTTGCAAAGCTAGCTTCAGAATTAATCAAAAAGAAAAGAAAAGAAAAGAAAAGAAAACTGGAACTTTGGCTGTATATCTTCTCACCCCACATTCTTTATGAGGAAGATAAAAGTAGAGTTACATTTTGAAATCTATGCCCACTCTGCGACCAGTGTATTTTGTGGGGAATCACAGCTCCTCACCCAAAACGTATTATTATCCTTTCCTTGAATGTTGTTTTATAAAAAGCACCTCTGTCCTCCAAATGGAGCGCAATGAACAGTAAGTGTTGGAATGATTCTTTGCCCAGCCAAAAACTATGCTTTCTTCAGTCTTATATCTGGTAGGTTTCATGCTGCTCCTGGTATTCTGGTGATTGGGAGACCTTGGAGCTGATAGTGGAAACCCCAAAGATACCCATTTGTATTCCAGGGGTGTCTTTGAATTCAAGAGTGCTCACGTGGCATCAACAGCTACTTTCTCTCACCATTAAAAAGTCACCCAGGAACAACAGCTCTGCTAGAAATGAGCAAGTGCAGAGGGCATTCTAAAAACTTACAAGAAGACATTCTACTGAGCCTTGTCCTTCTTCTATTTATTTTGGTGGGCACTTCTCTGCACATACTCTACAATAGAGACCACTCTTATATATCCCAGGTCACCAGACCAGATATAAAAGTTGATATGTTCCTTCCTTCCCTTGGAAATTTCCAGACCATTCTTCCTCCACTACTGTTCTCAGACTCATCTAGTTTGGTTCAGGCCAATGACTTTTTTGTAGACAACATCCATCAAGGGATAACTCTGGTAGTCCTTGGCTTTAAGGGAGCCTTTCTAGAATAGATTACAAAAGAAGCCACGTATACCCAGCCACAAAGAGAGAGGCACACACAAGGTCTGTATATTAGCTTTTGTCTTGATTTTTGCCCTAAGTACCCACCATACATATATCTTAACTCATTCATCCTTGTGCACTCTACTCTCACTGATTTTCACTTTTGTGACACATCTCTGTTCATTAGAACCTTCTGTCATTGTTAGATTCTGGTATGTGTATACTAGTAGTTTTTCATGGCTTACTCCTTTAGCTGGGCACATGGGAAAGTGGCCCGGATCTTTCTCCACCTTGGCTTATGTACATGTACTCCCTCTTGGGATCCTCTTGACAATATGGTCTCAGGAGGGCAGCTCTACAACTTCTCTGGATTTCCACTGAAGGGATAGGCTCCTGTGAGCTAGTCCTTCCTTTGGTTTTGGAATTCTTCTTCATCTGACAGTCTCCCTTTTAGGAATCCCTTGAAGTTTAAGATCACCTCTTCCTCTCCTTTGCTGTAGCACAGTGGTTCCCTAAAGGAGGAAATGAAGCAATGTTTTGCTAAATAAATAGCAAATGATTAGTATCTTATCCTTCATCAGTGACTTTACTTTCAACTCAAGTTATAAGCACTTGGCAAAGTTAGGAAAGTCAAGACCACAGTCTACTTTATAGGTATCATTTAGAGAGCTAATAAATGTACAAAGGGTAAGACAGCAGTATTTTTGCCAAGTCAATCCACTTGTCAGGCTGGGTGCATATAATTTGGGGGTGAATTTTTTCCTGGATTTTCACTGTCAAATTTTATTACAGCATTAATTTTATGCATGGAAAGGTTTGCATTCTCCAAAGTCCTAGGGATCATCACTCTCTGTAGGGAGGAGAGGAAATTGCCTGAATGTTCTACTAAGGATTCTGACTCAGGCCTTGGAAGATGAGCATCTAGGGCCTGGGCTATCCCCAAGGTTATCAAGCTTACATTTTATCTTCTTTCTGTTTCACACAATGAAAAATAGGATGAAAGAAACAATAAGATATAAATTCTAGTGTAGCAAACAAAATCACTAAGGACCAAGCTCATTTTTCTGTATAAAACCAAGTGACTAAAAAGCCCTTGCTTAGAGCCTCAAGTTCCTGAGGGAAGAAGTTGGGGTGGTGTTCACTGAAGGACTGATTAGTGGCCTCTTGAGATAAAGCCTGAGGCACAATAACCTTCCTCTGCCACATCCAACGCCTCCAAGAGAACAGGAACCAATAATCAAGCAAGGCTGTACTCAGGTACTCCCTGTCAGCCCCGTGCAGAGACCCGCCCCTGCCTCCACTGGATCCATTCATTCTGTGCCATCATGATAGCACCTATTACAGGCTTCTCTAGTTCCCTTCCTATCAGGAGCAAGCCCCTCTCTCCTTGGTTCCTGTCAGCCTTGAGCACCTTCTCATTGGTTCCTCACTCAGCCACTTATGAGCTGCCTGGTTTTTGACAAATTACTGACCTTCTCTGTGCCTCAGGGTCCCCAACAGCAAGATAGGAATAATACCACCAACTTCATAGACGATTTAATAACATGTAAAGCATTTCAGATAGGAACACAGTATGAAAGATTCTAATACATATTAGGTATTGCTGGCTTACTGTTTTACCCTTTTCAAAGTGCCCTGCACACCTTATTAATCTGATTGTGACTGCCACACTGTAACAAGCCAGTGAGGTGAGTATCTGCCCCACTGGGCATACTAAGAAACTGACTCAGAATCTAAGTGACTATGATTTGCCCAAGTTAGCATAGCTACCAAATGGTGGAAACAAGACTGTCCCCAAGTCTTCTTACGTTTGATTCAATGCTCTTTTTACATACTATGCTAAGTTCATTGAAACATTCCTGGAGTCACCAGGAACAATCTGTGACCATCCCCACACTTCACATCCCTGACTCGAGGGTATTGGAGCACCAGGAATAGAAGAGGTATAAGTTCTCCAATACCTGGTTGTGGATTGTTTGTATTTGTGCTACTGTTGCTCCTGTTGATGACAATAAATACTAGTAACTATTACTCTCTATCACTTAAGGAAAGCCAATAATTTCCAAGATTTTGTAAGCATAAGAAATAATGCTCATCTTTTCATGTCATTAAATTTTGATGTGGTATTTTACACAGCAGTAGGTAACAGAAACAATCCCCATCATCTTCAGTGGCCTTTGTAATCTTATGATAGTCTGGGAGGTAATTGTAGGTTTATGGGAAAAAAATGAATGAGACTGACCCATTCTTCCCAAATTCAGATCTCTATGTGACTCCATCCTACTCATTAACAAACACAGTTCACACTTTCCTGAGCCAATAACCAGTACCCGGCCCAGGCTAACATGAGGCAGAAAATGAGAACATGGGCAGTTGGAGGCATAAAGGAACGTGAGTCTCTACCCAGCAGAAAGCATAGGGCCTTCTCTGGATGATGAGAAGGGCAAGTTTATCCAGACCTCCTTTGTAGGCCTGAAACTTCCCTTGAAGAGCAGCCTAAGAGAAAGTAGGACTCTCACTTAGCAACTCATTGAGTTCACTAATATGGGAGGCGGAATAATGCTGTGGTTGAAAGCGTGATCTCTATAGTCAGAAGCTTGGGTCCTACGCCTGGCTTCTCCATTTACAAGCCGTTAAATCTTGGCCTAGTTACTTAAATTCTCTGTACCTCTGAAAAAAAAATGGAGATATTAATAGCTCCTATCTCATATAAATAATAAATAAGTTAAACTATGCAGTTCACTTAGAAGAGTGCCCTCCACTTAGTAATGCTCAGGAAGTGTTGGCTGTTAATATCAATGCAGATTTTCCAGCAGCCATTCGATGACCCTGCCTGCTCTACCACTGAGCAACTCGACTCAGCCTTACAATGTCATACCAACTGTCCCACTAGAACTTGGGACTTGTTAAAGACCGATAATCCTAACCTGAGTTACATAACTCAGCCTACTCACCAAGCCATGTGTTTAGTGTGTCTTCATCTATCTCCCAGCCTCCTTCCTCTATTATTCATAGTTTCCAAACATACTAAGGCAAATATGTACATATAAACATATATCCCTTCCTCCATCCTTTCTTCCAAAATTCAATTCTATATGTGACTCCATTCTACTCCTTAACAAACACGATCCACACTTTCCTGAGCCAATACCCAACCCCTATTAGTGCCCTGTTGACAATGTCTTATGGGGCTGCCACATAATAATGAATAAATTAACCTTTATCCTTCATTCTTTCTTAAATATCCATTTATTTTCTTACTCTCCCAAAAGACACCTTTACACACATTTCTCATCCTCAATCTTCCTCTGTCTGTTTCCTTTGATCAGATCACAAAACTGCCCACGTCTGCACACCCTAAAAATATTCCCTCAAGTCTGATACCTTCTGTAGCTAATATTATACCATCCCATTTCTCAAATGTGTCTACAATCCCTGCCTCTGCTTCTTCACCCATAAATACCTTTACATCTGACTTCTCTTTTAATAATATTTTGGATGATTTCTTTCAAACACACAAAGTATGAGACTATTGGTGGGAGAAGGGCATATGTCGGGGGCGACGTGTGTGTTCATACCTATGTGTGTTCTTTCTTATTCCTCATCCTCCCATGTCTCTGTAACATCTGATGTTGTGGCCTCTGCTTTAACATTTAGATGCTACTTGTATTTTATGACACTGAACTTTTCTCTCTGCCTCTCTCATTCAGACTCAAAGTGAATAGATTGCCTTCAGTTGGCTCATTTTCTTGTTTAAATGATTTATTCTTTTGTCGCTCTATTATCATTTTAGGTTATCATATGTAACTGGCTTGATTTATCTATAGATTTTGTTCCTAATTATTAAAAGTGTCTAATTTGATTGTGAGATGCATTCTGTTTGCCCATTTATCACTCTCTTCAGCCTCCTTCTGCTGATAAGTGACCCATATGTGGTTATTGTATCACCTTGCTCTTTTTATCTTGGTCTGAGGGTTCGCTGGGAGACATGACCCAGAACTGTTATAGCTCTGACCCTGAATTCTTTTTTCTCAGCTTTATTGAGGTATAACTGACCAAAAAATGTATGTATTTAAAGTGTAGAATGTGAGGATTTAATATATGTATATGCTGTGTAATATTTACCACAATCTAGTTAATTAATATATCTATCACATGGTAGGGGGTGAAGACTCTTAAGCTGTACGTTTTTAGCAAATTCTTAGCAAATTTCAAGGATACAATACCAAATTCTGTGACCTCACATCCAGAATCCTGGGTCGAGGACCTAGCAGAGGGCCCCAAATAACGCTTCTTACAGGGTTTTGATAACACACCTGGAGAATTGGTATGTGTGGTATGACCGCTAAAATATTCCATTTCCTGTGTTCTATGGAATCATGGATATTGCATTTTAATATACGTGGACTTGTAAAAGATTATGTAAACTGTCAATTTAGCCTTTTGTTAATACAATAGAAAAATACATATATAAAATATATTTACTACATATTGACTGCTGAATTCTTGTAGAAACACAAAATCTTACCGCAATCTTAATGAGAAGCTACTGAGTCCAATTTTACAAAAGAGGAAGCATTTCCCAAGGTTCTACTCTGAGTTAATTTTCTACCTGAGACTTGCCTCTGTTTCATATGACTCAATTTCTTGTTCTCACTTCTAAACACAGTGACTATCTTTAATATAAATATTGCAAACTTTCTCAAGGATACTTTTTATTACATTTTGAAATAATATGTTTCTTTCATGTAAAGATAGTATTGATATTTTAGCATGCCAAAAAGAACTGCACTCAACACATGAATATTGACTCTGTACACTCTTATTCAAAGTCATCTTTATTGAGGTATAATTTGGATACTATAAACAACACCTATGCTTAAAGAGATACAGCTTGGTGAATTTTAACAATTGTATACACCCATGTAATAGTTATTATCAGGGTACAGGACATTTCCATCCCACCCAAAAGTCTCCATGTACTCCTATCACATTTAATTTAATCAACAGATTTGTAGAAAAAAGAGGAAGAAAAGTGTGGGAGGAAACGTATTCATTGCAAGAGCTAGTTGAGTCAGCATGCAATAAAAAAAATCACAAAAATTCATTGAGCTTCCACTGTGAGCCATATGGTGTAGCTGAAGAAAAGACCAACAAATGAGCATAAAGTTTACCTGAGTATCTTAGCAATCAACAGAAAGAGGAAAATGTCATTATCTAACAGTAGAAAATATACCAATTCAATGTGAAAAACAACTTTTTAAACCCCTCCCCTTTTGTTTTTCTGAGTGGTATTAGTCCCTAGGAACAAAGTAATAAATGATATGGTCAACAGCAAGTTTAATTGAAATGCAGACATATGGCTTTTCAATAAATGGTTTTTTCGTAAAATATTAGGACATGATTTTGGGAAACATGAAGCAGAGGCATAAAAGGAATGTCCAGTCGTGTAGCTTACTTATCAAACTTTGTGGGGCTATGAATTGAGACAAGGACAAAGCATCATCTTGAGTTTGTTTCTTTTAAATGAACTGTTGCCTCAGTTGACTGTGTAACAGGGTGAGTTATGCACAACTTAGCATCCAGGTTGCGAGGTGTGTGGGCAGGACTCTTCCCCAACCTCCATGGATGTGGGCAGTGGAAATATCTGAAAGGAAAGACTTTTCTCAGAAAGCAATTGTGTGTGTGCTCACACATGTATCTACTTCCCAGGAACAGAAACAAAATGCTGCCCCATAAAGCATGGAAGAGGTGCTTCTGACCTTCCTATGACTGATGCCATTTTGAAGCAGAATGGATGTGTCTCAATGGGTGCTTGGATGGAAGCCTGCAAGTCAGTAGCAAATGTTTGGTTCATTAAAGGAGGCTGGACACCCCATGGTCAAATTCAATTGACTTGGCTTCCTGGGCATCTGCATTATTAGCAGTAGCCATCCATAGCCAGACAGTCACATGTGTTCATTGGGTCCACAGTACCACATGTAAATTGTGGTTTAGGTAAGAAAACCAGTCACTTTAAATGTCCTTGAAAATTACTCCAGTTTACTATGAGAAATCCTGGTTAGCTATTAGAGAGATACTATCTGATTAGTAATGATACCAATGAGTTACAGTTAATAGAATTTTCATTGAAAATAGCCACTGACCTTGGATGCTGAGAGAAGCCCTTAGTGGGTGGTAAAAGAGGGAACCACTGGCTTAAAAGCAACTATGTCTAAATAGATTGAAAAATATCTCTTGCACCCCCAGTGTTTGTCAGTCCACAGGAAAGAAATTAGACAATTTTTTCTTTGATTAAGTGGCTCCGTGTTTTCATGTGTAATAAATGCAAACGTTAAAACAGTGATATAAACAATTTTTCTAGTTAAGGAGTCTTTTCAAGCAAAGAAATAGCAACCTGCATAGTACCATAGGCAATAATATTACTTTCTTACACTTTTGCAAGTTAGAATCACAATAGAAATAATGTTTTGTGTTTCAGTATTTATGTTCTTAAAGTTGAAGCCTGATTAAGTCAGAAAATGAATCAAATTTGCAAATTATTTTCAGCTGTGCAATCTGGTTATTTAAGAGTCTATGAATAAACAAATCTGTGGCTCTACCTAAAACAGTAAATAAATCCTTGATATATTATGCTATTAAAACTGCAGTATGGAGAATAAAGTCTAATCCTTAATATCAGACACAGAAACTCATAATAAAATAATTTTCTCCAGTAGCAATGTGGTTATAATTACAATAGTATTAATAATGCATGTTAACAGAAAAAGACTGTTCCCTAGCAGTAGCTTCTACTTTAGGTTGGATGGAAATTTTTTTGTCATTAAAAGGCAAATAATTCATTATTCAGATGAATAACATCAGAAATTCAAGTTGTAGAAAGATATTTTACTTAAAACTACTCACTTTTCCAACAACTAAGGATTAGTAAATTTTAGTATATCCATTTTGAAACATTATAAAATTAGAAGTTATTGTTACAATATACATAAGTGTTAAGTGACTTGAGTAATGTTTATTCTTCCTTTTTAAATAAAAACAACTCTCTCTGCTCTTCTCTGCCATCCTATGAGCAGTTGCATTTGCTCCTTGCCATGTCTTGTCATAAGACTCTCAGGGTCAAGAGATTCCCGGCCAAGAAATGAAAGAAGAATTGTTCCATTCCCCAATGGATTCGAATGAAAACTGGTAATAACATCAGGTACAACTCCAAGAGAAGACAAGGGAGAAGAACCAAGCTGGGTCTATAAGGAGCCCTATGTGAGGTGGCACACATATTTATTCTGTGTCAGGGTCACTTAAGTCTTACCATACCACTCTGGAAACATCACTACTATCTGAACAGCTGGATGTGTTTTATTGGGAAAATGATTTTTCTCTTTGTGTCAGTGTTTCTACCCTAGTGCTTTGGCTCAGTAATAAATAACTGAGAGCTTTGTTGGAAAAAAATAAAAACAATATGAAAATTTCATATTCATAACTCTAGGAAAATTGGTATTTTTCTTTATGTTTGAACTCTACTAAAATAAACATGTATTATTAATATAGTCAAAATTAAACCTATCAGTATAATGTAAAAGTTAAATACTTAGTATTTTGTACAAGCAAGTTTATTCCAGTTTCCAATTTATCCATCACCTATTTCTTTTCAGAAATTGTCTCTAAATCTTTTAATCTGGAGATTACAATTTATATAGGACTGAACATGCTGGGTCATTGCAGAATGGTGCCCAGCTGAGGAGCACATGGCAGCAGAAATCTAGTGTGTGCTCTGCTTAAAATTTTGTGCAGCCACAGAGCTGTATCTACTCAAGGGAGGTATGTCTGTTTGTGTGGGGAGAGGAGAGTTCTAATCTGCTCAAAGAAGCAACACATGTTAGCCGGGGTCTTAAGAACAAATGAGTTTTCGGTGGGAAGTGATATTTTCTTTCCAAGCAATTTAAATAAAACTAGTTCTGTAATTCAGAAGCCCATTTTTGTACTAGAATTTCTCATTCTGGGGGTAAGGAGGAGGATTGCAGATGAAGAGAGTGGCTATTTATGGTGAGTTTCAGGTTGTTTGATCTTTGGGTATGATGTTAGGTGTCTATGACTAAAGGCATCAGATGGAGTAAAATAATTTTTTTTTTGAATAATTTAGCCAACTACACAGACAAGACTAACTTGTGTGCTTAACTCACAGAACCAAACTCTAGGAGAGTGATGGAAGGCACTCCAGAATGGGGCAAGTAGGGATGGGAGACAATCAGCAAAGACATAAAAGAAACACAGTCACCTAAAATCATACAAGTGTACAAAGCCTTAAAAAGTAGTTTTGTTACCCAGCCCAAGCTCGCTCTGCTTGCAGCAAGACAGGCTGATAAAGCGGGAGATAAGTTTTGGGGGCAAGGAATAATGACTTTAATCGGAAAGCATCTGAAAAAGATCATCTTGTCCCAGTCTGAATTCAGGTTCTTTTTATACAGAGGAGAGGGAAGAGGGAGGGGCCACTGCTGTGCGGACCAATGTCTGAGCAGGGCTGCTATAGGTTGCATCTGCCCCGCCCCTCTTACAGTTTTAATTATACTTTGTGTTTACATATAGGTGATGCTATTTGGAAGGAATTAATCTCTTTTAAAGAATCCTACCTGCAATGTTCAAAAATGTTTCTTCATATTGGCTAGCTTAAAATATAGAAAATAATATATACCTTTGATGACACATTTCAAAATATTTACATTTTCCAGATAATGACTGCAAATATTCAAAAAGAACATCATAAAATCCATTTGATAGGATATGAAATATAGAGACGTTTTGGGAATGAATAAAGTCAAACTTTTTATTTTCTTCCTATAACTCTTCACTGATTTGGGAAGATGTGGATTCATAGTTCATGTAAAAATTCAGTATAAAATATTTGCATTTTGGGGCTTCCCTGGTGGCGCAGTAGTTGAGAGTCCACCTGCCGATGCAGGGGACACGGGTTCGTGCCCCGGTCCAGGAGGATTCCACATGCCGCGGAGTGGCTGGGCCCATGAGCCATGGCCGCTGGGCCTGCGCGTCCGGAGCCTGTGCTCCACAACGGGAGAGGCCACAACAGTGAGAGGCTTGCATACCACAAAAAAAATAAAAAAGAAAAGAAAGAAAGACCCAATACATATCCCCAATTCTTTTACCTGTTTGGCTTCATTCCTGTCTCACATCACATTTCCTTCTGCCCTTCATCACTGCAATAACTCTATTTTTCACCATTCCTCCCCCTTTCCCTCATTCTTGTTTCATAATTCTCCCAGATAGAAAACAGAGTGGAAAGCCTCCATATGTCACTTTGAATTTTTGACTGTCTTGTCAAACTATATCACCATTTAATTAGAGAAAGAGAGGACAAGTAGAAAACAGCAACAAATGTTTAACAAAGTTCAGGAAAGTCGAGGAGAGAAAACTCCCTGTTTTCAAAGTGGGCCAAGGAAAGTGTTATTTTCCCTGAAGTCAAGCTGACACACAAAGCTTGAAAAATAAAAATCGTCTTTCACATTGTGTTAAATTGTTGGTATTGTTTATATTGGTTGAGTCATATGGACTCTGTATTTCCCTATGTTTACTATTGGCTTGATTTTCCTCACTATTAATAAAAATAAAATTTAGAAGTTCACACCAAATAACAACAATGAACTAAATTAAGAACAAAAGAGAACTACTTAGAATTACTAGCTATTATATAATGAGTTCACATATTTTTTTAAAGCAAGACCAAAAAAAACAATACAAACAAAATCCACCTTTTTAAAAATTTGAGATATTCTCTGATTCTAAACTTTCCCAACACTGAAATGGTGATTTCTAAGAAACATTTTTAAAAGCCCATATCTTACAATATTTAACACAATGAAAATCCAGTCATAATGTATCTCATAGCTTGAAAAATCCTTTGCTATTCTTTTGGGCAACTAGGCAAAGAGAACTGAAAACCAAGGGAAAAGAGTTGATGTGATGTATCAGAATGCATTATCAACACAGGGTCAGGAAGTAAGAGCTGAACTCTGACAAGGGCACACCCTTAAGGAAAGGCAGCCACCAGTGGGAAGTCACATAGACAGTGAGGATTTGTCAGGAAGGACTGGACTTCCTTCCTGTCAGGAAGGACTTTGAAAATGCTCAAAGAAAAATTCAGGGACAGAGTTGTCAGCAGCCCCAACTAAAAGCCAAGTTTCCTCATGTGTGAGTGAAGCTTGGTAACAGGGAAGATAAAGGAGTCTGTATTTGAAGCAAAAGGCAAACAGATAGGAACACTTTGAGATGGGTTTTATTTTCTAGAAGAAGGGTGAGAACAAGCAAGGCAGAATTCTGGTGCTCTGAGAAGAGCCAGAAAAAAATTTATAAATACATATATATATACATACATATTTTTTTACTGAAATTGGAATTAGGTATGATGACCCCTTTGAATGTCTGACTGCCTGATCAAACTATACCACAATCTAATTGAAGAAAGAGAAGACTGGAGAAAAGGAGGAAATATTCAAAAGTTCAGCCAAAGTTAACCTGAGTAACAGTCCCTGCACATTATAACCAGGACATGTGATAAATAGTGATAAATGTTAACAGGATAGGAAAAATGCAGAAAGGAGTGCTGAGAGTGAGCTTCAGTTTCAGAGAATACAGGAGGAACACCAAGTCTTAAATCAGGGATGATCTCTATTACAGTCTATTCAAGGAAGTGTCTGATACCAAACTCCCCTCACCATTGAGTCAGAAGCCTGTGGTTGCATACAAATTCCTGCCTACCATGATCTGGGTACTGGGTGGGCAAAGCTTAACAGAGATTACTGGGCACTTTTATTCTTTGACTACAACTATCTTTTTCAGAAGTGAATAAGTCAACATACAGAAGATCCCTGAAATAAGGACCTGATCAAGACTAACATCATCCATAAGTCAAGATATAAGGCTAAAATTTCATTTGTGCCTCTTATTCTCTTCCTGGTAGCTTTGTGGATGCCTAAAGATTGTGACTATTCAATGTCCTACTTTTGCACAAAGGAATAAATCAAAGATGGAAACACAAAATGCAGCAGGATCCTTGTTTCTGAAGGCATCGTGTCTTACCTCCATCTACTTTCTCATAATTTGTAAAGCCTTAATAAAATTATGTCAACCACCTTCTGTATTGGAGGAAAAGAACAATATTTCTAAGAAAAGAATGACAAAGATAAAATGAGAATTCTTAAGTTGTAATTCCAGTGGGATATTTTTAAGGATTAGCCAATTTCCATCACATCCAGATCTAACTTTTTCTAAAACACTACAATTTTTGGTAAAAAGCAATTATGCAGTGTGAAGAGGATTTCCCACAATTTGTGAAATTGGGTTCATTTCAGTGCAAATGATAGAAACCCTGACTGAAGCTGTCTTAAGCAAAAAGTAGTTTATTGATTTGTGTTACTTGCTGAATACTAATAATATATTTGGGGTCTGGTTTCTTACATTTTCTTGGGCAACCTCAGCATTACTCCTTAACCTCAGAAGGATGCTTTGCTGGTGGTTACATGGTAGCAGCCAATTAATTACCAACGAACAGATAAGAAGGAAATTTCTTTCTGAGTGTTCCTATATAGGTCATACGATTCATACTTAAAGCTTAGTTTTGGTCATCTGCTCATCTCTAAACAAAATGGCTTTGGCCTAAGTCATTTTTGCAGACTTTGAAGATGAGAGTGGATCCCCAGCTAGCCTACATAGAATGATGGATAGGGAAATCCCTGAAGCTAATTTTAGGGGTTGTTAAGGTAACAAAAAAAGATATCACTTGTTTATAATCATTAAATAATTCTGTTGAGGGCAAAGCCAGAGGAGGAGTAAAATACTTAGCTCTAACTATATAAAAATTGCCAACATTTTAGATAATTTTTATCTAATTCTTTTATATTAATAATCAAAGATAACCCAAATATCAACCAAAATACTCATTTCACTTTGAAGTGGTTTTCAAAATACTTAAATATCAGATTGTAACTTTTAATAAACGCACAAAGATTTACCCACTTTCATTACCACTTTTACACTGTATGTTTAATGCAGTACATGGTCTAGGGATCAATAGGGAACATTTGTTGCTTCCATCTTGTTTAAAAACTATACGCTAATGTACATTCACACCAGTATCTGTATTCAGACATGGTGAGGAGAATCAGAAAGAAAGAAACCAGTATGGCATAGCTTTCATTTGAGCATCTAAAACTAAACCTAGGTTGGTTCTCTAGGCATGTAGGAAACATTCACCTGCATTTCCATCATACAAGAAGCACTTGTGTCATTTGGAGACAGACTGAGTTGGATGCTTAGGCATGTCTACAATTAAGCAGCAATGACTCCAGTTTGGGATAATTTTCAAGCCAGCTAGCTACATAGGACACTTGCCAATTTTTAAATTAGCAGTCAATCAGTCCTATACTCTTTCTCTTTTTAGTAACCTGTTTTGTTCCCTGGTTACGTTCCTGGAATGTACAAGCAGGAAGAAGGAACTTCCCACTTGCTATGCCTCTGCATATGAAAAGTTGTCTCCTCTCAGGCACAGTATTCTTCAGAGTATGCAAACAATAATATAACATTTTTCCAATAGCACAAACATAACACCCTGAAGAGAAGTAACATTAAAATATAAGATGAAATTGTATCATTTTAGAAGCACTCATTACTGGATATGCGTGGAAATCCCTGCATTCACTCCATTGCTTTATTTATTATAGATGCTCTGTGCAGAGCTGAAAATGTAAGAAATCAATCATTAACTCATTCAACATGTGAAGTACACTTTATACAGATATATATAGAGAGAGATATGTATATAAACACAGACACATACATACAGCATACATATTGAATTTCATTTTCTCTCCATGATCACTATAGTATATATATATTTTTAAAAGTAACTGAAAATATCCATCCCCAAATATTAAAATTCTCCAGATTAAAAAATAATAACAAGGGCTTCCCTGGTGGCATAGTGGTTAAGAATCTGCCTGCCAATGCAGGGGACATTGTTGTGTGCCACAACTACTGAGCCTGTGCTCTAGAGCTCGTGTGCCACAACTACTGAGCCCATGTGCCACAACTATTGAAGTCCGTGCGCCTAGAGCCCGTGCTCCTCAACAAGAGAAGTCACCGCAATGAGAAGCCTGTGCACCACAACGAAGAGTAGCCCCTGCTCATCGTAACTAGAGAAAGCCTGTGCACAGCAACGAAGACCCAACGCAGCCAAAAATAAATAAATTGAATAAATAAATTTAAAAATAATAATAATAGGGCTTCCCTGTTGGTGCAGTGGTTGAGAGTCCGCCTGCCGATGCAGGGGACACAGGTTCATGCCCCGGTCCGGGAAGATCCCACATGCCGTGGAGTGGCTAGGCCCGCGAACCATGGCTGCTTGAGCCTGCGCGTCCGGGGCCTGTGCTCCACAATGGGAGAGGCCACAACAGTGAGAGGCCCACGTACCGTAAAAAATAATAATAATAAAAATAAATAATAATAAAACATATAAAAACACAACTGTATATACATGCATATACTGGCATATATATAATTATATGCTGTATATATACAGTATATAGTGTATATAGTATATATATAGTGTATATGTATGTGTATAAAATTTATTTTCTCTTATGTGCATACCAATACATAACATTCCTAGTAAATCAATTACAGGTTAACTTGACTTTTCCATTTTTATTTGTTTTAGATCAAATGGCTACTTTAGCCAAACAGAAAATGCTCCATACTAGACTGCTTTTGGTGCCCACATGAATTTAGCCACTTATTCCAACTAGATATGTCCTGTCTAAATATGATTGTTTTTTATAGGAAGTATGCTCTTATTTTAAATGTGTTCATACCACACAAGCTAAAAGCCACTTACATTCATTAATTCCATTTTTAATAGCTTTATTGATATATAATTCACATGCCATACAATTAATCCATTTAAGGTGTACAGTTCAATGTTTTTTAGTACATTAGCATAGTTAATACATAGTTTTGTATGTGTATATGTTTTTATTTCTCTTGATATATACCTAGGAGTGGAATTGCTGGTTCATATGGTAACTCCGTACTTAACATTCTGAAGATCTTCTAAACTGTTTTCCAAAGACGCTGTGCTATTTTACATTCCTACCAGCAGTGTATGAGGGCTGTGATTTCTCCACATTCTCACCAACAATTATAATCTGTCATTTTTGTTATAGCCATCCTAATTGGTGTGAAGTAGTATCTTATTGTGCTTTTTTTGCATTTCTCTGACGGCTAAAGACATTGATCATCTTTTCATGTGTTTACTGGCCATTTGTATCTATTCTTTGACGGAATATTTATCCACATTGTTTGTCCATTTATAATTGAGTAATTTGCCCTTTTACTGTTGCTTTGTAAGAGTTCTTTACATATTCTAAATACAAGTCCTCTATCAAACATATGATTTGCAAATATTTTCTCTCATTCCGTGGCCTTTTTAATTTCTTCACATTATCCTTTGAAGTACAAAATTAATTTTTATAAAATCTAATTATTTGTTTTTTCTTCTATTGTTTGTACTTTTGTGTGTGTGTGTGTGTGTGTGTGTGTGTGTGTGTGTGTGTGTGTGTGGTATGTGGGCCTCTCACTGTTGTGGCCTCTCCCGTTGCGGAGCACAGGCTCCGGACGCGCAGGCTCAGCAGCCATGGCTCATGGGCCTAGCCGCTCCGCGGCATGTGGGATCTTCCTGGACCGGGGCACGCACCCGTGTCCCCTGCATCGGCAGGCGGACTCTCAACCACTGCGCCACCAGGGAAGCCCTGTTTGCACTTTTGATGTCCTATTTAAGAAACCATTGACTAATTCAAAATCACAAAGATTTATGCCTATGTTTTCTCCTAAGAGTTTTATAGTTTTAGTTCTTACACCTAGTTCTTTGATCCATTTTTATTTAACTTACATATATGATATCAAGTAGGGGTTCAACTTGATTATTTTGTGTATGGATATCCAGGACCGTTTGTTAAAAAGACTATTCTTTCCCCCACTGAAGGATCTTGACATCATTGTAAAAAATTAGTTGGGCATAGGGCTTCCCTGGTGGAGCAGTGGTTGGGAGTCCGCCCGCCGATGCAGGGGTCACGGGTTCGTGCCCAGGTCTGGGAGGATCCCACGTGCCGCGGAGCGGCTGGGCCCGTGGGCCATGGCCGCTGAGCCTGCGCGGTCCGGAGCCTGTGCTCCGCAATGGGAAAGGCCACAGCAGTGAGAGGCCCGCGTACTGAAAAAAAAAAAAAAAAAAAAAATTAGTTGGGCATAAATGTGAGGGTTTATTCTGGACTCTCAATTCTGTTTTAATGTTCTGTATATGCCAGTCTTGATTACTATAGCTTTGTTGTAAGCTTTAAAGTCTGAAAGTGTGAGTCTCTACATTTGTTTTTTTGTTTTTTTGTTTTTTTTTTTGAAGATCATTTTGGCTATTCTAGATCCCTTGAATTTCCTTATGAATTTTAGGAGCAGTTTGTAATTTTCTGCGAAGTAGCTAGCTGTAATTTTGAAAAGGATTACATTAAATCTGTAGATCAATTTGGGATTATTTCCAAATATTGCCATCTTAACAATATTAAGACTTCCAATCCATGAAAAATAGAATGTTTTTCCATTTATTGTTTTCTGTTAACTATGCTATACAGTATTTAGAGCATAAGTTTTGTATTTCTTTTGTTTAATTTCTGTGTGTGTACTATTCTTTTTGATACTATTATAAATAAAATTGTTTTCTTAATTTCATTTTTGGAATCTCCTTTGCAAATATATAGAGATACAATTTTTAAATATATTGATCTTGAATCCTGCAAACTTGCTGAACTTTATTAGTTCTAATAGTTTTTTTAGTGAATTCCTTAGGATTTTCTATAATAAGATGATGCCATCTGCTACTGAGGATAGTTTTAATTCTTCCTTTCCAATCTGTCTGCCTTTATTTTCCCCATTTTATTGCCTAATTGTCCTACCTAGAACCCCCAGTACAATGTTGAATAGAAGTGGTGAGAGTGGACATCCTTGTTTTGCTCTGGATCTTAGGAAAAAACATTTAGTCTTTCACCATTAAGTGTAATGTTGCCTGTAGGGTTTTTGTAGGTGTCCTTTGCCGAGTCGAGGAACCTCATTAATTTTTAATGAAGGTAAAATATATGCTAAGGGACAAGGGTCCAGCTGGTAGCTCTCTAGTTCAAATGACAGAATAAGTGAACCACTGTATCCTAAATCTAACAAAGTTGAGACTTTTTTTCACATGTACTCAGTGAAACCTCACACTGTGTCTCATGTCTTAACAGACAAATAAAACAACTAAGACAACTCTCAGGAACTTTGTGTAACTTACCCCAAATCATGAACACTATAGCAATGCCAGGATTTGACCCAAAGGCACTCAGTGTCCAGGAAAAACACAGACTAGTACGAAATAATGATATTAGGCTTGGCTAAAAATGCTTTTGGTGAAAAAAGATGAAAGGATTCTTCCTACTGAACCAGATAATTTAAAGATAATTGGCTCCTTTTGCTATTGTTCTTTCAGGACCCTGAACCTTTTTTCCACTAAACCACAACTTTCTTAAAATACAGCTTTAACTTATACTACTGTTATAGTATAGATATGCAAAATTTTTTAATCAACTGCTTCATGTCTTTCTGCTCCAAACAGACAGTGATATTCAATTGTGGGTTTAATAGATGAAAATATATGTTTTCTACAAAAAAAAAAAAAATTACTTACAATGATATGTTCTTTAACAGTTGTTGTTTTTGTTTTTCCTCCTCTAGTTAGAAGATAGAATTAATCTTAGGAGTTCTGGCAATTTCTGAGCATTATTAATACACACACGCATCTAGTTATCTGACAATGGTCTTCTTGAATTCAGATACACTTTCAGACAGAAGACAGTGCTGAAAACCATTTGGGGGGAAAAAATGAGTTTCCTCCTATTAAAAGGATAATTTTAAGTCAGTGCATTTAAGGCCATGCTATTATGTGCATCTTTAAAAAGTGGGAGAATGTAATCTAAGGCCAGAGTTGATAAATTGGAGGGTCATCTGTCTGATAGGGCAAATAGAATTTTTTCAAAATTGTATTTGGAAAATTAGCAAAATATTTGGAATTCAGCTCCATCCAAAGGTGAAGAATATTCTCCAAAGGAATAACTGCAAATAGAAGGAAGGAAAGGCAATCTGCTTATGCTTATTTTTAGCTGCCAGTTCATTATGCTGCATGACAAAATCACATGGAGATCTCAATCTGGCATACACACTCACTCTGTGTTTGGCAGTGTGTCCCTTGCCAGGAGTTTTCTGAGCAGAATTCTGATGTGATGGGGCTTCCTTACTACCATATAACACAAAAGGGAAGAAAAGAAAGAAAGAAAGAAAGAAAGAAAGAGAGAGAGAGAGAGTGGGAGGTAGGGAGGGAGGGAAAGGAAGAAAGGGAGAGAGAGAAAGGAAGACAGGAAGAGAAAGAAAGAAAGAGAAAGAGAGAAAGAGAGAAAGAGAGAAAGAAAGAAAGAAAGAAAGAAAGAAAGAAAGAAAGAAAGAGGAAGAAGAGAGGGAAGGAGGGAGGGTGGGAGGAAGAAAAAATATATATATATATAATATTTCACCATGAGTGGGTATCACCACACTAAATGAGACGTCGGCACAGCAATATCTGATAAGATTACAAATATATCTCAGAATTCACTTCTTTATACTTTCAATTTCTATTGACTAAGCAGCAAAACATCAGATTCACTTAAAACACACATTCCAGGAAACAAACTTTGATTTATGTTCTTGAAATTACATTTCCTTTCTATCTCTTAAATTGAGTTTTGAGTTTCTTTCTTAAGTTTACCCTGCACTGAGCATCCATCATATTCTCCCGGAGCTACATTCACAGTCTTTTATGGTGATTCAAAGTGACTAGCAAAAACTTCCCACGTATTGACTCTGTTTAACCAATATTAAAGGCATATTCAGGGAATCGGTCAATTTCCAGTTGATGTATGTCTAGAAAATATGAAACTCTTTTCTTTACTTCTCAGAATTGAATACTACAGGATAGCTCTTGTGAGAAAAACATAAATCATAATTATTATATAGAAAGAATAGCACAGGGCACCATATGGAACATAATCCCAAGTATTGGGAATTTTCTGCTAGCTGTGAGGAAATTCCAGAGCTAAATGCAATACCCAAGGTAACTGGGCCTCAACTCACATGGTTACAGTACCTGTACTTAGATGGAGTCAGATATGTCATAGACGATAAATAAACGCTTCTTGAATTGAGCTGAAGTAGCTCAGGGTTGCTTTCTTCCCTTTCTCTGGTGATTCCCAATGCCAAAAATGGTATTTAGAGCAACAAAACTAGGGTAGTGCGTGGTATTTAGATTGACCTCAGTGAGTTATGCTGAACAATGCATTGTTGCTTTTCGCGAACACAGGTGAAATCTTCCCCGATAAAAACTAACTCTAGGGCTTCCCTGGTGACGCAGTGGTTGAGAGTCCGCCTGCCGATGCAGGTGACACGTGTGTGCGCCCTGGTCCGGGAAGATCCCACGTGCCGCGGAGCGGCTGGGCCCGTGAGCCATGGCCGCTGAGCCTGCGCGTCCGGAGCCTGTGCTCCGCGATGGGAGAGGCCACAACAATGAGAGGCCTGCGTACCGCAAAAAAAAAAAAGCTAACTCTGAAAATGCAATAACCAGAGAATGCAAAAGTCAAATTTGAATATATACAGAGGCTTTGTCATTCCAAGAAATTATGTGCACTCTGCAATTTTATTTCTCCATCACCATAATCCTCTTAACTGAAGGAGTAAGATAAGTGAATAATGTTTGAGAAAATGTTGCATTTTGCATAGAGTACTGAGGAATATGCAACACAATAACCAATATTAGAATGAAAGTGAGAATGGAAATTGTCACTAATCTAAGACCCTAACTGAACAGCTTTAAAGTAGATTTTTCTTGCAAAGTGTACAATTTGAAAATATTACCAAAAGTTTTTAAAATTTCCCTAGTGTTGTATTGAGTAACATCATTTATAGGAATTTATCCTAAAAATGATTTCTGATTCACCCAAAGACATTTTACAAAGATCTTCTTTCTAACAGCAGGAAATTAAAAGCAAACTAAATGCTGAAGAATAGATTATTTATTTCTGTGTAATCTTATAACTGTTAGGATCAGTATGTTTAAATGTACAAATAGATACTAAGTGAAAAGCAATATTTTAATATAGTTATATAATTAGAAAGATAAAACAATGTTTACAGTTGTTTAGACAATAGAGTTATGGGTAGTTTCACATACCATATCTATAATCAGAAAATTTTTGATAAAATATCATTTTACAGTGCAAACCAAGTTGCATAAGAAACTTACCATCTGAAAGCATATGTAGTAATTTATTTTTGAAACATACACTCCATGAGACCAAGAGTTTCAGTGTGTTCATATTTGCATCCTAAGCTCCTAGCACTGTGCTCAGCCCATAGAAGGTGTTTAATAAATGTTGTTTGAGTGAACATAATCTATTGATCAATCAGAGATAAAATGAAGCTTTCGATTATCTCTCCTGGAATTGTGCCGAATTCCAACAATTAGCTTTCCTTGTTTCAATAGTGCTGTCATTTCACAAATCACCCCTCCTCTCTAGTGGGGAAAAAATAAACACTATGGGCCTCCAATTCCTACTTATTTCAATTTTAATCCTTCCAAAATATAAAAGCAATGCACTTCATCTTAGTCTAATTTCTTTTCAGAAATGATATTTTGTGAAAAAGTGTATCTCAGTCAAGGATGAACAAAAACATTTTGATTATATTGGATTTATCATTATGGGTTCATCTATTCAGCTGCCCTTACTAAAAATAACAATCATAGTCTGTCCATATCTGCATGACCTTAGATAGTAATTTGAAAAATTTATCCAATGGCCATCTCTCTCTAAATATAAAAGTAATAAATTCTCCTTAAACTAACATCAGGTAATGAAATAAGCCTTTTTGAAGCAACACCTCCACCCTCCCCCACAACACGCACAATTTCTCCTGAGTGACTTGGAAGAAAAATAGAAACTGTTATTATTATCCCAATAAAATAACATAAGTAGTATTGTATAATATTATTATAACACCAAGTATATGTTCAGCAAAATTACCTTGCCCTGAAGGACTTCCCTTCAAGGAATATATTTTAATAACATTTATCTCATTGTAATACTTTCCTTTCAAGAGAGACTGCTCAATGTATTCATTACTTCTACATTTTGAAACACTGTCTCCAAGGACAAAAGGAAACACGAATACAATCTATGGCAAAATGATAAGTAAAGGAAGTTGACCTAGTTATGTCTGAATTATCACACAGGCTGCTCTTCGCACAGGAGTTGCCATCCCTGTGAAAGCCACACCTCTTAGTTGCAGGCACAGGGGGACATCCACCAAAGCACAATTTAAGCCAAGAAGCTTTGTGTGATAAGCAAAAGCCTGTAGATGAAACATACCCAGTGCTCCAAGTTATTTCAGAAATGTGTGTATCAACGTCTCCAAAGGGAGAAATGCATAAGGAAACAACAGTTCTTAAAGTGTAGTCTACTTTAGTTCACTACAGTGCAGAATAGATATTTCTTTGATGCTTGATTCTGTAAGCTCAGTACCATCCACAGGGATTTCCAAGAAAAGAGGAGAAAAATCACAATTCTTTTGAGAAAAGGAATGTCCCCTTTCCTTAATAAACTTCAAAGACATCAGAGAAAAAATAAGAAATGGAGTATAGTTCCTATTGTCTCAATATAGCACTCATCTCTCTCTCTCTGTCAGACTCCTTTTACATTTATTCTTAAAAACAAGAATTAGAATTACCAGCTCTGGACATAGAATCTGTAAATTAAAAATATATACGATCTAAAACTTTGTATTTTCTTCAAGAGCAAGGGAAGTCCCTCTTTCACATCTCTATTTACCAGAGGACAGAAGCTACTAAGTTCAAGCAGTCAGTATTATTATACCTTATTTTGAAACTTTCTGATTCAGTGATTCACTCATTTATTCATTCAACAAATTTTTACAGAGTGTCTATATATATTGTGAAATGTGTTCTTTACTGGGGATACAGTAGTTTTAAAAAAAAATGCTTGCTCTTATGTATCTTGCATCGTAAAATAAACTAAAAAATAACATAAAAATAAGTTAATTGCATAGTTGTTAGAAGGAAGTACTATTTTTAAAAAACAGGAACAGAACAGAGAGCCCAGAAGTAGATCCACATAAATATAGTCAACTGATTTTTGACAAAGAAACGAAAGCAATACAATGGAGCAAAGATAATCTTTTCAACAAATGTTGCTGGAACAAATGGACATCCACATGCAAAAAAAAGAAAAAGAAAAAGAAATGAACGTAGACACAAACCTTACACCCTGCATAAAAATTAACTCAAAATGGATAACAAACCTAAATGTAAAACAGCACAAAACTTTAAAACCCCTAAAAGATAACATAGGAGAAAACGTAGATGAACTTTGGTGTGGTGATAACTTTTTATTTTTTTTATTTTTATTTTTTAAACATGGAACACTTCATGAATTTGCACATCATCCTTACGCAGGGGTCATGCTAATCTTCTCTGTATCGTTCCGATTTTAGTACATGTGCTGCTGAAGTGAGCATGGCAATAATTTTTAGATACAACGCCAAAGGCACACCCCATGAAAAGAAATAATTGATAAGTTGTACTTCATTAAATTTAAAAATTTCTGCTCAGTGAAAGACAATGTCAAGATAATAAGAAGACAAACCACAGACTGGGAAAAACTATTTGCAAAGGACACATCTGATGAAGGACTGTTATCCAAAATAGGCAAAGAACTTTTAAAACTCAACAGTAAGAAAACAAAGAAGCTGATTAAAAAATGGGCCAAAGACCTTAACAGAAACCTCACTAAAGAAGATATACAGGGGCTTCCCTGGTGGTGCAGTGGTTAAGAATCTGCCTGCCAATGCAGAGGACACAGGTTCAAGCCCTGGTCCGGGAAGGTCCCACGTCACGGAGCAACTAAGCCCGTGCACCACAACTACTGAGCCTGCGCTCTAGAGCCTGCAAGCCACAACGACTGGGCCCACGAGCCACAACTACTGAAGTCCATGTGCCTACAGCCCGTGCTTCACAACAAGAGAAGCCATCACAATGAGAAGCCTGCGCACCACAACAAAGAGTAGCCCACACTCACCACAATTAAAGAAAGCCTGCATGCAGCAACAAAGACCCAACACATCCATAAATAAATAAATAAATAAATTTATATTTTAAAAAAGAAGATATACAGATGGCAAATAAACATACAAAAAAGATATTCCACATCATAAGTCTTGAGGGAAGTGCAAATTAAAACAACAATGAGATACCACTACACATCTATCAGAATGGCCCAAATCCAGAACGCTGGCAACACCAAATGCTGGAGAAGATGTAGAACAACAGAATTCTCGTTCATTGCTAGTGGGAATGCAAAATAGTTCAGATACTTCAGAAGAGAGTTTGACAGTTTCTTACAAATGTAAACATTCTCTTACCGTATGATTCAGCAGTCACACTCCTTGGTATTTACACAAAGGACTTAAAAACATGTCCACACAAAAACCTGCCCACAGATGTTTATAGCAGCTTTATTCATAATTGCCAAACTGTGGAAGCAACCAAGATTTCCTTCAGCAGGTGAATGGATAAATAAACTGTGGTTCATCTAGACAATGGAATATTATTCAACGTGAAAAAGAAATGAGCTATCAAAAAAGGAAAATACTGGAGAAAATTTAACTGCATATTACTAAGTGAAAGAAGTGAATCTGAAAAGTCTACATACTGTATGATTCCAACTATATGATATTTTGGAAAAAGGAAAACTATGGAAACAATAAAAAAAAAAATTCAGGGTTTGATGGAGAGGAGGAGTGTGATGAATATATAGCGCAGAGAGGATTCTTAGAGGAGTGAAAATATTCTGTGTGATGCTGTAATGAGAGATATATGTTATTATACTTTTGTCCAAACCCATAGAATGTACAACACCAAAAATGAAATGTAATGTTGTAATGTAAACTATGAACTTCAGGTGATAATGATGTGTCAATGAAGGTTCATCAGTTGCAACAAATGGTACCACTCTGGTGGGGACGTTGATAATGAGGGAGCCTGTGCATGTGTGAGGGGGGCAGGGAGTAATGTGAGGTATGTCTCTACATTCCCCCTTAGTTCTGATGTGAACTTTAAACTGCTTTTCTAAAAAAAAAAAGTCTTAATTAAAAGAAATAATAATAAGTACAAAAGCAGATCAGAGAGAGTGATTGGGAATTTTGAAAGGAATGGCTGTGGTAATGCTCACTAAGAATGTGACATCTGGCCAAGAAAATGAAGGAAGCGATAGAATGATCCATGCAGCTGCCTGAGGGAAAAAAGTTCCAGTCAGAGGAAGCAGCTAAAGCAAAGTCCATGAGGTGCGAACAGGCTGGCATCTTGGCGAACAGCAAGAAATCCAGTGCAACTAATAAAGAATGAGCCAGTGAGAGAGTATAAAGCGATGCAGTGGGAAAGGTAACAGAGTCCAGATCATACAGGACTCTGTGGACCCTTTGTCAAGATGAGGAAGTTTCCTTCTACTCCAGGTTTTCTGAGAGTTTTTTTTTTTATCATGAATGGATGTGGAGTTTTGTAAAATAATTTTGTGCATAAAATAGAGAAGATTATGTGTTTTTTTATTCTGTTGATATGGTAAATTATAGTCACTGATTTTGGAATGTTGAAACTGTTTTCCATTCCTGGGAGAAAGCCCATTTGGTCATGATATATATTTCATTTTTAAATATTACAGGATTCAATTTGTTTAAATTTCCTGATAATCTTTATCTATGTTCACAAGGGTTACTGACTGTAATTTCTTATAGGTAGTCTACTGTGTTTTATCTAAACTGATGGACTTGCCTTTTATATGTAATGTAATTATTGATATAGTTGGATTTCAACCTATCATCTTGCTTTCTGTTTTTTTATTTGCTACCTCTGTTATTTATTCCTTTATTCATCTTTCCCACCTTCTTCTGTATTAATTATTATTTATTTTTCTTTTTTATCTCTACTATTGGCTTAATAACTATGTCACTTTTTAAAAGTTTTAGTGAATTTCTCAAGGGTGTACAATAAACATTTTTAACTTAGTATTAGTACTATCAAATATTTTTACACCATTCATGTATACTTCCATTTCCTCTTTCCCACCTTTTGAACTATTTTTCATACATTTTACTTCTACATATGTCATAAACTCAGAGCACTTTATTATAATTTGTCTTTAAAATTGATTATCTTTTAAAGAGTTTAATGTTAAATTTCCATCAGATTTCATACTTCTGTCTGAGGAATTTCTTTGCATGTATCTTGCATTACAGGTCTCTGGCAATAAATTCTCTTGGTCTTTGTTTGAAAAAGTATTTATTATGTCTCCATTTTTGAAAGATATTTTCATTAGATATAGAAATCCAGTTGACATTATTGTTTGTTTCAGCATTTTAAACATTCCCATTCAACTGTCTTCTGTCCTATAAAATCTTTGATGAAAACTCTGAATATTTCTTACCTTTGGTCCTCTCCACATAATGCTTCACTCCCGCCGCCCCCCCCCCCATAGGCTCCCTTTAAGTTTTCTTTTTATCTTTGGTTTTTAGAAGATTGACTATGATGTGTCTGTGTGAAGTTGTTTTCATTGTTGTTGTTTGTTTTATTTTGTTTTGATATCTGTATTGCTTAGGGCTATCTGGGCTTCTTGGATCTGGGGTTGCCTGTCTTTCATTAATGCTGGAAAATGTAACATATTATACCACCTGGTCCCTCCCCTGCCCTCTTTGATTTATTGCCTGTCTTTGGATCAATTTTCTGGGCTCAAATCCTTATTTCTTATAGTACAGGCCCAAAAATAGATTTAAAAATCTGAATTCAGCCTCTACTTAGGTACTCCAACCTCACCCTTCTTAGTATCGCTGCTTTTTGAGTTTCAGTTAGTGCATGTGATGCACAAGTTCCCAGATTCTTTAGCTCTAAAATGAGAATCATGTCTATATGTTAATGTTTCTGGGAAAAAAATTAGGTTATTCAATATTTATTAGATGACATAGTCTTTTGCACAAGACCTGCTAATTCTATTTATTTGAACTGGCCAAAGCTCTTTGGGTGAAATTCCACACAACTGCTATTCTATAAAAGCCACTGAATAAAAAATTAAATTGTTATCCTGTGAATATGCTGATTTTACTAAATATTTGCATCCATCAGGAGAGTCAAGGTTATGCTTTGCAATAACTCCAAATTCAGTGACTTAGAATTATAACTGTTTTGCTATACCTCGCTCTGCTGTACATCATTTTATTCAGGACACCACACTGCAACTCAGTTGCTTCCACAATTGCCAAGACTGAAAAAAGGGACATGGTGAATCATGCACTAGACATTAAATCTCCCACCTGCAAGTGATACCCATTACTTCCACCCATTTCAATGATCAACTAAGTCACATGACCACACCTAACTTCAAGGAATGCCAGGAGAAATTTTTGGTTAAAAGCACTAATAAAAACGAAAACATTAATTGCTGTTTTTCTATAAGTTAAAAAAACTAATCATTAAAATTTTCATCATTACCTTAATCTGATAGCAATAATTAGTAAGTATATGCAATATTATTTTTGATATTTAGTCAGATAGCATTATAGTAACTATTATGCCCATATTCCTTTCTAAATAAAAAAAAAATAGTTTCCTTGTCTTCTGTATATTCCAGAGTTTCATAGGGAATTTAGTTATCTCTGGGATCTGCATTTTTTTTGTCCATAATGTTTCTTTTCTTTGGGTGGTCAGAAATAAATGCATCTGGACCTAGCCTTTATCATCAGTTATTTTAATTTCTTAATCATCTAATTTCTTAATCATCTGTTCTGGGAAAACACAGTTTTCCTTTAGTGTTTATTTTTCCTGCCCTGAGAACTGTTTGTTTCTAGCATCTGTTCCTCTGCCTTCCTTTGTCAACACAGAAGCAGGCAAAGCTTTGGGGATTTGGCAACACCTTCATCTGTTGCAAATCCATTGCTCTTGCCATGTTTTATTGCTACAGTCCCTGGAAAACAGGTGTTAAAGCAACGCACTGACTGGGACTGGACGTCCAAAGGGTAAACTTAACATTTTCTCATCAAACCAGAAAGTGCTGCTCTGTGTTGGGGAAGAAGATCCATCATTTGACCACTGGAACCTATTTTGACAGGCCCCTCCTTCCAGAAGAGAGTGTCAGAATTGAAAAGTTTGCTGAGGATATGTGCACTTCAGTTCTTCTTTAAGTACTGTGAGATTTAAGATTTATTAGGCTTCTTTCTTCAACCTTCATCTTGGATTCCATTTGAGCATTTGCAAGGCTTATAATAAATTAACCAGGGACTTCCCTGGTGACACAGTGGTTAAGAATCCACCTGCCAATGCAGGGGACACGGGTTCGAGCCCTGGTCCGGGAAAATCCCACATGCCGCGGAGCAACTAAGCCGGTGCCCCACAACCACTGAGCCTGTGCTCTAGAGCCCACGAACCACAACTACTGAGCCCATGAGCCATAACTACTGAGCCCACGTGCCACAACTATTGAAGCCTGAGAGCCTAGAGCAGGTGCTCCGCAACAGGAGAAGCTACCGCAATGAGAAGCCTGCACACCACAATGAAGAGTAGCCCCCACTCGCCGCAACTAGAGAAAGCCTGCACGCAGCAATGAAGACCCAACACAGCCAAAAATAAAATTAAATAAATATTTTTTAATTAAAAAATTAATTAATTAACCAACTCTTCACTACATACCCACCTCAATTCAAATATGCTTTCCATCTACTCCGCCTCTTGTATACGTGTCATTCATCTCCTTCACGCTATTAGCACTTTTCATTTGGTTACTTATGACTCCCGGTCCAGTGTTTTTCCACTACTATATAGGCAGAGGGCAGCCTTAACCTTTGGGAATTATTTAACTTCATTTATCTTGTCATGCTTCCCATTTCCTCCCTGTGTATTTACTCCACATCATTTGGTTTTCTGTTTCAAACCAGAGGAACACATGACACTTTTATTTTTTAGCTGCTTCTCAAGAGGGCATTTTAACTGATTTTTCAGAGATTTGAGAATAATTGACAGCAGAGTAGTATATTCATCCTGAGACCCAAAGTAATCTAATGGTTTGGTTTTGTATTTTTATTGTTTTCATAATGGGATGAAACAGAAAAACTTCAAAACATTATTCCTAAAGATATGTACAATAATACTGATGAAAGATGAACAAAAATTCAGAGTAAATATACAAGATATATGTGCATTATTTTAACAATGCATTTCACTCTAATTTTTTTATAACTATTACATCATATATTTTAGCTTTTATCCTTATAAGTGCTTGAAAACCACTAGAGAATTTCATATCAACTTTGACTCCTCCTAAGAAAATGGTTCATCTTATAAAAATATATGCAAACCCATTTCACTGGCTTATTCCTTTCCTACAAGCATGACTTCATTAAAGTGCTGTGTTGTGGGAACATCGTCCCTGACTTCACAGATTGAGAACTGTGGCTTCTACATCAGGTAAGGACTCATGAAATCATCCTTCTTCCAACAAGCTTTTTTCAATGATGAGTGAAGAGCATACGGCCTCCCTCCATCACACTGAACCAGCATATGGGTCTCGAAGGGAGTTTTGGCTGGCAGTTCCCTCTGTCTTTCTATCCATATAGATCACTCCTTTTTCCTTTAAGGATTTACTCAAAATTCATCTTCTCAGGTACACCTCTCTTACCATGCTTTAAAGTTGCTAACCTCCATTTCCCATAGGTAAACCCAACCCCTTACCACATTATGCTGCCATTTTTTAAATTATATTTATCACCATCTGTGTCAGGTCATGTCTTTCTGGAAGCAGGCACCAAGACAGAGTTAGAAGCACAAGTAATTCAATTGGCGGTATTTCTGTGGAAGATAAGGAGAAAAGGAGCAGGTGTAGGTAAGCCACAATGCAGGTCTAACAGGTATTGGAGAAGAGGGAGGGAAAGAGAGGGTTGAACAGAGCTTTAGACTAAAGTGCAACCCTGGGAAGTTCTTGACCAGCCCAACAGAGAGCTCCAGAGCAAAGATGGCTTGTTAGAGGAGAGTTGTGATGGGCGAAAGTGGATATGCCCTACTCCCCCAGATGCCCAGTCATTGGCTGGTGCTGTCCACTCATGGCTCCAGGGTGGATGCAGATTCCAAGGGCATTGTTTCTGGAAGCTGTAGGCCGACTGCAATTTTTGCAGCAGGTTTTCTCTTGAAGGGAGATACTAGTGACACACATCCAGGGCCGCCATATCTTCTGAGTATATATTATGTAGTTATTAAATTTTTGTCTGTCTTTCTCACTAACACCTAATAGGTACTCAAAAAAAAAACTCTCTCTCTATATATATATTTATACACACATATATGTTAAACAAATATGCGAATGAATGAATAAAATGAGTCTGGTAGATAGGCATTATTAGTGAAATGATTCACACAGTAAAATGATACAATGTATCATGATTAATTTAACTTCTAGTTATTTTTATAAATAAAATAAATGTTGAAAAATATGACCATTAATGAAATAGATTTTGAGTTTCCTTAAGACAGATATTCAATCATTATTTTTGTATTTCTACATATCGCTTGATATAAACTCTATAAAGTTTAACAAATGTGGGAACTAACAAATGATATTTCAATATTGCAATGAAAATATCCCCTCCTTTTTAAAGATGCAAGTGCCAGCTGTAACTTTGCAGGCTTCAACTGCTGCATCATATTTATTTTCATGAGTAATACCAGAAGATTTCACAGCTTCAGGTATATTGTATACTGGATCAATGGTGGAAGTCCTCTCCAAAAGAGCTGTCATACTACATCTTATCTACACATGTAATTGAAGAGCAAAGGAGCAATTTCCCTCTTAGAGGAAAATGAAATCTCTGGAGGGTAATGTACTTAGACAAAACTTAGGAAGTGGCTTAAATCACACTGCATGTGGATTACACAGTAAAGAAGGATTGCTGATGGGATTCAAGGGCTCATACCTTTGAGCCAGCTGTGTTCAATTAAACTGGGCTTCCTGAGATTGGAAAGTGATATCAGTAAGATGCCTATGGGGAGGTTTAGCAGTCACAGTGCCTGGAGAATTCACTGATAAACAGTGCACTGGTCTTAACAAATGAGATAAGGATTAAGAGTGGACCTGAAAGCTGAATTGTACATTTGTAGGCTGAACATTGAAAAGTTCAGCTATACAGAGGACCGTGTGTAAGAACAGATGTGCCAAAAACAAACTGTGTAGAGCAAGACTCTAGAACTCCAGACTCTGAGACTAACAAGGAGCTCATCACCATAAGGAAGGGATAAACTAATCACTTCTAAAATACATTGTTTTCCTGCTTTTACAGTGAATAATGAAGAAAGCGAGAATGCAAGTGGATAAGTTTATTGACATTTTCCAATCTCCTATAAATAGTTCTTTAGACAGTTAATCAACCTTTAACCTGTATATTAGGTTCTAGAGAGAAACAGAACTAATAGAATATATATAGATATACATAAGGTGGGATTTATTATAGGAATTGGCTCATGATTATGGAGGCTGAGAAGTTCCATGGTCTGTCATCTGCAAGCTGGAGAACCAGGAAAGCCAGTGGTACAGTTCCAGTCCAAAACGAAAGCCCCAAGAACCAGGGAAGCCAACGGCATGCATCCTCGTCTGAGTCTGAAAGCCAGAGAATTAGGAGCACAGATGTTAGAGGTCAGAAGATAGATGTCTCAGCTCAAGCAAAGAACAAATTCTCCCTTCCTCTGCTTTCTTGTGTTCTATTCAGGCCCTCAGTGGATTGTATGATGCCCACACGCATTGGGGAGTGTCATCCTTAGTCTACAGATTCAAATGCTAATCTCTGCTGGAAGCACCCTCACAGCCACACCCAGAAATAATGTTATGCTAGCTATCTGGGCATCACTTAGCCCAGCCAAGCTGACACATAATCATCATAACTTGTAAGATGTTATTTTCTCGATGATCCAAATGTTCTAAGACCTAGGGTTTATAATGAAAGCGTGTAATTTTTTTCCACTTGATTGCTTATATTAATTAACTTAAATGCTCATTTAAGAAATTCACTTCTTAAAAAGTTTTAAATCATTGATGTGTTCTTTTAAATGGAGACTATGGAAATTTACAGACCAGATTTTACTATCTATAAGTATGACTTTTTCTTAAAAATAAAGCACTCATATAAAGTTTTCCCTCAAACCTAAAGACAAAATAATTTCAGTTCAGATTATTTGCATTTTATAACGTCTTTAGCATTTAAAAAGCCTAAAATTGGAAAACTTTCCCTCATTAAATGAACTTTTTCTCAAGACACATTTAATATACTATTTAAGGAATACACTTCAATTTTTAGCTTTGTCTACCATGAATAATAGTACCAGCTGAATTCAGTTCCATCTCCGCCTCAGGCACACTGTAAATTTGAAGTCCTTGCCATTTCTCATTCTCTTTAAGTTAAAAATGGACTTGAAATGTCATAAGAATTTCAAACCTAGGTAGAAACTGTCTTGCCTGGCACCTACAGTGCCACTATGTCCTGTGAAAGATTCAACCGTAGAATTCTTACAAATGATCCTATAAATCTGTGATTTAAGATAGCACATTTTAAAAGAATAAAAATTAACAATTAAATTAAGCAGAATTGCAGAAAATCTTTTGTACTCTTTTGTAGATATGAATTTAACCAGTCTTCATTTGGGGGAGATGGAAGATAAACAAATCAATTATATTGTATATATTAGTTCAAAAATCTTGCTGTTATAAATACTTTATAAAATTGTTATCTTGAAATAACAACCAGAAAGTTAACTATAGAGGCAATACTTGTATTTAAAATGTTACCAGTAGGCTAATATTTTATCATATTAAAAATTTAAAAGAATTGAAAAGAAATATCTAAGCTCTCCATGTGTAAATGAGCAAAACACATTGATACAAAGTAAGATATACAGATTAAAACAAAATTTGTGGGGTATATTTAGTATCACTAAAGTTACATAAATGGAAATGAGAGCAATTATGATGTCATATTTTGCTAACATAATTAAGAATAGTCAAAACTCTGGGTCCCAAAATCAAATGCCAATGAAGATAAAAATCACTACACTTCCGGGAAATTACTATACTTATTTTGTAGCCAACCAAGTGGAAAAATTAGCAAATTATATCGTATCTACTGTAAGGAAAATAAAAATAATTTTTAAAGCACACATGTATACATGTGTGACAAAATTGCATTTGATAAAAAGAAAAATATCAAGTTGTTATAATAGTTATTCTAGTTTGGTGGAATTAATAGACTTCCTTTTTAAAAAACATGCATATATTTGTTACATGAATATATTTGTTATTTAATATTAACTAAAATATAATTTGAAGTTTGTAAAAATATGATCAAGGGAGGTAGGGTATCTTAATTTAAAAAAGTAGTCTTACCAAATGTAAAATAGATAGCTAGTGGAAAGCAGCCGCATAGCACAGGGAGGTCTGCTCAGTGCTTTGTGACCACCTAGAGGGGTGGGATAGGGAGGGTGGGAGGGAGACGCAAAAGGGAGGAGGTATGGGGATGTATGTATAAGTATAGCTGATTTACTTTGTTATACAGCAGAAACTAACACACCATTATAAAGTAATTATACTCCAATAAAGATGTTAAAAATAAAAAAGTAGTCTTATTAAGATTTTGGAAACAAGGGTTTTTATTATTTTTAATTGACTTTACTGTTGTTATAGTATCTTTTAAACAAGAAATTACATTGATAAACATATTTTTCCTACTTGCTATGTTTTTATATGATTTATTGACAAATGTATATATATTTTAGTAGATTCACCCAAATCCTGTCATGAGTAAGGTTTCTGTGTGCTAGTGTTATTTGACTCTGTAAGAACTAATTTATTTTTACTTTTATAGATTTCATTATTCCACATGCCTTTGACTTGTGAAATGTGCAGCATGAAATTTTGGGGGTTAAGATTTCTCTATTTAAATTATATATTTTTCAGGAAAGCAAAAGGTTTACTTTTTTTTTCAAAAGTTGTAATGTGTTAGAGAAAGCAAAAGGTAGTGCAAAAAGACTGAATTAAAACATGTTGATTCACTAATATTTGAAGCAAAACACAGCCTACACTGGATATTGGCTGCTGATTTGGGGTAAGATTTATCGCACCCCAATTTCAAATACTTCAGTTACTTCATAGCAACAAGAAGCATTTATTGAGCCTTCTTCTGTGGCTGGCACTTTACAGCTCTTCTCACATTGAATCCTCATCTCAGCCCTATGAGGTGAGTCTATTTTGATTCCCATTTCATATACGAAGAAACTTAGTATCCAAGAGATTTAGTGATTTGTCCAGGAATGTGCAGGAGGGGAACAAAGGACCTGAGGGGCAAATGCAAGTCAATCTGATCCTGGAGCTGGAGTCTTGACTGAAAACTCCCTTCGTCTCTTTACATTTCCATGTCACTTCTCTTTGCCCGGGTATGTGCTTCACCCAATCCCTCATCCCATAACTATCAGTTTGAGGTCACTCCTAGCTTGACAGATTCTTTTGGGGAAGAGACATGTGAGCATATTCTCTTGCCCCAATTTACTCTTCTACTGGCTTCTGCCTTAATTTACCGGCTTAGATTCTGACCCATATAGGGTCAGGCACAGGATGTAAGAGGATTAGAGGAGAGTGGGTACGATTTTAGGGGACTGGTGCTGTCTGGCTCTATAAGAGTGTCCTCTGAGTTTGGCAAACACTCAAGTCTGAATCTTCCTTCTCAAAGGCTGGGGGAGGGGCTCAGTTCTCCAACTGCAATTCGCTTAAAGCAGTCGTGCGCCCTCTACTGGCTGCTCTCTGTTTCTGCCTCGGTTTCTGGGCGTTGTTTATTCCTCCAGAGGATGCTCTTGGAGGCTGTTTCAGTGTGGGCACAGAAAACACAGACATTCACTTCACCAAGTCATCACCAACGCAATGAACCCTGTCTCTTTCTACTCACTCTCTTGACAGATCTAGACACACCTCTCACTGCAGACTTAGGTTCCCCAAACCCAGGAGACGCATACAAAGTCCTCAACTCTCCTGGTGAGTTTCTTCATCACCTCTCTCTTAGAATCAGATAAAGGGAGAATATCTCCTTCTTATTCATGCTGGGGGCTGAGGGCAGCGACAGGGAGCGGCACAAGCATTTCAACAACTCTGCAAATAATTGTATTACTAAATACTCCTTTTAATGCTTTTACTGCTAGTGGTTGGTAAACCCTGACCCAGGCCCCACCTTATGATAAGTGAGTGCTCTGGACCTACTGTATTGCTCTTCCTTTTGTGACTCAAGGGACACAGAGATCCTAGGAATTCCATTTTAACAATTTAATGCATATCACAACCTATTTATTTGCAGTAACCCTATCCTGTCCTGTATCAGTTTGCTGTATGACACCAGGTCCTGACTTTTCTGCTCTCACACCCTTCCCTTCACTCGGAATTAACAGCACAAAGGTGGGATTTTTAAATGTATTCTCAGTGCCTGGTCCAGAGCTTTTTACATTCTCAGTAATTGTTGGAATGAAAGAATGAGTCCCTTGCAAAAACAAGGGTGGGGGGTAACTCAATTTCCCCCTAGTCAGCTTCCTCTAACCTCTAGCTCACGTCCTCCATATCCTATGGTCTCAAACATCTACTTATAAACGTTAAAATGCATTAATAGGCTTAGTCTTCTAATACTACCTTGAGAAATTATAGAAAAATGTATACCATCACAGCTATCCAGAAGTGGAAATTATACCTTCATTACCAACGACGTATCTGTTGCTAGATTTTTTTTTTTTTTTTTTTTTTTTTTTTTTTTTTTGGCTGAGTTGGGTCTTTGTTGCTGCACACAGGCTTTCTCTAGTTGTGGTGAGCGGGGGCTACTCTTCGTTGTGGTGTGTGGGCTTTTCATTGCAGTGGCTTCTCTTGTTGCAGAGCACAGGCTCTAGGCACACAAGCTTCAGTAGTTGTGGCTCGCAGGCTCTAGAGCACAGGCTCAGTAGTTGTGGTGCACGGGCTTCGTTGCTCCACGGCATGTGGGATCTTCCCGGACCAGGGCTCTAACCCGCGTCCCCTGCATTGACAGGCAGATTCTTAACCACTGCGCCACCAGGGAAGCCCTGTTGCTAGATATCTTTAATCAGGATTTAATAATCATATGTGAACTATACTTTAGAACTAAATGATTCTGTAAGACTATAAAAATATTACTTATTTTCGATAGCCTGAACTGGATTGAGAAATGAATTAATGCATATACGGTAGGTAACCTAAAAAATGGCCTCCACTAGCTCCTGCTTCCTGGTATTCATTCCTTTCGTTGTGTAATGGGGGGAGGGGGGTCCCTAATGACCTTCTTCAAAAAATAGGATATGACAAAGTGTCCGGATGTTAGTCCTGAGATTAAGTTACAAAAAGAATGGGCTTCCATCTTGGGCTCTCTTTCTCACTCTTGTTTATTCACTCTGAGGGAAACCATCTGCTATGTCGTGAGCTGCCCTAAGGAGGGGTCTACATGGCAAGGAACTAAGGGTGGCTTCTGGGAAGGAATAAGTAAGGAAATGGGGCCCTCTGTCCCATAACCTGTTAGTAACTAAATGCTGCCCACAACAACTCGAGTGAATTTAGAAGGAAATCCTGCTGCCCCACTCTCATCCTACTAGTGGAGCCTTCTGAGAAAAGCAGAGCTCCATCCTATGCCTTGATTGCAACCCTTTGAGAGACCCTGAGGGGTCCCCAGCTAAGCTACACCCAGATCCCTAATCCACAGAAATTGTGAGACAATAAATACTGCTTCAAGCTGCAATACTTTGAGGTGATAGCTAGGTAGCAATAAAAAGTAATAAAAATTTATACATAAATATATAAATAAGCTGTGATCCATGTAGTTTGCTTAGTCAATAGAACATATATATTTCCATCCTAATTTATTAAGATTTATATTTTAAGAAGCGCTGAAATCAAAAAGATTTTATATTTCATTTTCAGTCTACCAAAAACTCGCTATAAACAAAACACCCAATTAAATGAATATTTTGAATAATAGGTTGTTTAATCAGCAAGGAATTAGTAATATGAATAATTTTGTAAATGTATCTAATATTCTGTGGTCTCCAAAGGTTTATATCATAGAGCATTTTTCTAATCCTTTAATAGTTCTATAATGAAGATGTTATTTTGTTTATTTACAGGCAAGAATAAATCTCAAAGATTGTGACTGCATGCTTTCATGATTCACACATTTTGTTTGTTTGCCTGGAAAGCCCTGCACGCCACCTTTATCCAACAAACTCCTCCTCATGCTTCAAAACCCAGTTTTACTCTGTCTTCCTCTTGATGTGTCCCCTGACTACCGCAGAATTAAATTCTCCCATCATCTTCATGCACATATTTCTGCTAGAGCTTTCACAGTATCATAATTTCTTTTGCATGCTGGAATCTTCTTTACTGACTGTAAAAGTCTATTGGTCAAGAGCATTATTAATTTTCATATCCTTAACACATAGTACAATATCTGATATAGAGCAAGTGCTTAATGAATGATTCTCACATGATTGAAAAGTATAAATTGTGCACTCTCAATGGGAATGATATCACTGCCAACAGGGACAAAAATTGGCTCTTGGGGAGTGACTAAAAAAAAACTCATATACTATATACATAATATACAATTATTGATGTACTACAGGACACAAGCAGACAAACAGTATATCTGTGAAATGAACATTTCAGTGAAGATGGGCTAATTAAGATAAAATGTTTAATAAGTCTCCTTGGAAGAGCAATAATGAGAAAAAGTTGAAAAACACTGTATTAAATGAATTGGGTAAATTTACAGAGGCAGGACTCCAAAGCAGATTTTCTGATTGAGTTCAATCTTCTTTCTTTCACAGCATAACCACTTCAGCAGTTAAAAGAAAAATAACAGAGAGAAGTTTTACAAACATACCTCCTTTGAAAACCAAGGTAACACATAAGATTTACTTACATGAGGATATTTCTGTGTAATTTACTTTCTTGTTATTTGGTTTCACTATTTAAAACATCACTCAAAATCTACTAACCGTGTTGTATATTTTGAACTCACAGACACACACACACACACACACACAGCTCTTATCTAGATGAATCCTAATGACTTGGCTAATCCATTTTAAATACATGATAAGCAAGCTCATATAAAGTTTATTTTTATATAAACACACTTTTAAGCACAATCATATAGGCCAGGGTTTACAATGTAGGGAGTTGACAGCGGTAATTATTTGACTTGCTCTGGCGAAGATAGCCTCTGCCTAGTATTTCCAGCCCATTAACAACACCGACAGTCCACAGTGCAGACGGATCTCCCACTGTCAAGTCAGATTAACACTTTCCTTAGCCTTTTTGAATCATTCCATGACAAAAAATCGATTGGTTGAACTGCACTACAGCTGCCTGTCGTCCATCTGAATAAGCTTCATTATGACCATTTGTCAAAACTAGTGCCAAAGACCTTAGGATATTTTTCAAAATAATGGTAAGAGATGTTCAACATTCAGTGTACAAGAGATTTGTACAGCAGTCACCATCATAAAGAAATCAGCACCATTGAATATGTACTGTGAATTATTATTTGCAGAAGGCAGAACTGAGTACTTACTATCTGGATTCTAAAAATGCATGTGATCCTGAGCTAAACAATAAGAAAAAACTCTTAGATCAAATTTATAGGAGCTGGAGGGCCAGCCTGTTTTAACAAAGGCAAGTGAAATCACAGGCTTGTAAGAATTAACTACTTAAGTTTATTCTTTAAACTTAAACTTTATTTAAAAATCACTTGGGTTCCATCTTAAGTCCACAACAGATTAAAAAACAACAAAACAAATGAACTCTATCAAGGTAATTCCTAGGCAGTTTCAAACGTCCAATGAAGTTTTACATTTCCTATGCATATTGTTAATGGTTGATGAATACTTTTGAGCAATGAATCATTTTCATCAAATATGTCTGTATTTAAAAGTTTATTCTTTCCTTTGAAACTGACATCTTCTGGCTGAAAAACTGAAGAATTAGTAACATCTCATTTTAATACTCTAAGCAGTTCTTGTCCAGTGCCTAAAAAGAAGTGTCAAAATTTAAAGAAAGTGAAAATCAGTGCTTTAAGTATTTCAGGAGTCAGTGTAGCCTTATGCAAGAAAGTGAAATTTATTCTTGCATTTCACACTAAGTCCCAGTTTACTGACATTACTTTTCCTCCCATACCAATCCACTGTCAGAGAGGCAAGTTCAGATACATCCTCTGTGTTGTGCGGTACTATAAAATTTCAAAAATATTAACTAATATGCTTTGCATGGTAGTGATTTTTTTTCTTTAAAATTCCTTTTATCCCTGTCCCTTCCTCACTGTCTAGGATGTTTTTGTCTCCAAGAAAGGATGACATAGCAAAAGGAAGAGACAAACATTTTCCTTGCTTTCAATTTATAAATTCACTCTTCAGGAAGATGCCAAAAGACTACAGTGTATGAATAATACATGGAAGGGAGAAACTATGGAAGCATGTGAAAGATTCTGGACGCCACAGATGCAATAAATGTTCCCTGGTCTGGAATGGAGGAAAGATAGAAGAAAAGTGAAAGATGAATAGATGGTGTGGGTCCCTGAGAAAGGCCCACCCAGTCTTCTAACCCGAACATGGGCGGGAGCTTGGCAGAAAGGGTTATGGATATTTGAGAGTAGAAAGTACCTTTCTCTATTGGCCTCCTTTCCTGAATAGAACCCTGGGAAGCAATAAAATCCCAGAGCAGAAATGCCTGGGGAATGTATTAAGGCAGATGGGAGTGAGGCAGCTCGGAGAATTCCTCATGCCGCAGCAGGGCCTGCAAAAGCAAAAGATTTCCCCTGCATCTGAGAGCAGCATGACACAGGTGCAGACTTTAGACAGTTTCACACAGGGACCTGAAGTCCAGAGTGGGGCAAGGGAGCAGTAGAATGATCTCCTTGAACCAACAAGGAGTCCAGAGAGAACTTACATGGTTATGAGAATAGAAAAGAAGAAAAACACAGTAGTGACCTGCGTAGTACAGCGTTCATCATCTAGATGGCATAATGGGTGTCCAAAGGATTAGGGAAAGGACAGGCGATGGTAGAGGACTCAGTGGCCCATCTGCACCCTTTGCCTGTGCCTGTCTCCCTTCCTTGCCAATCACCAACTGATCTCTTCTTTCACAAGAATTTTCACAATTGTTTCACAATCTTTTCTTTCCTTCTTTTGACAAGAGTAAAGCCGTGGGCTTTTTCCTCTCTTGTTCAATCCCTATGTGAGTGGGGAGGAGTAGATCCAACTGATCTCATTTATAACAATATTCTAGGCTTTAATGCCGAAATCTTACCTCCATGACAAGGGCTATAACCAAAGAGAGAGAGAGTCTAGGGACAAAAACGCAATTGTTTGGTTTAGACTTGAAACATTTCCTGAGTAGTTTATGTAAATTTCCAGAGGGAAAAAAATTTAATGTAGCCTTCTTATGGGAGGAAAAGGCCTTTTTGCTTAACAGGAAAAAAAATGCATGTGTGGCTTGAAACAAATATTATAACTTGTAGGTAATATGAGCTTCCAACAGCCATTTTACACATTTGCTATTTTGCAAGGAGAAGCTTATTTGCTAATTAGAAAGGTGGAAGTAATTTTTCTTCCCATTGCATTTTTGGTTCTCATCGTGTAATTTTATATTTTAACAATTAAGTTGTTTAAGTAAAAATAATTTTTGTTTCTTCTAGAAGGAATAATAATTTGCTTTGCATTTTAAAATGTCAAGAAAGAATGGGATTCCTCTGGGCTATGAAAAAACAGAACTCAGAAAGATGTAAATGTCACATCAGCAGACCATGGAGTCTTAACAAACACAACTGACAATAGCCCACAAATACCCACACGTGAGCAAGGGTTTCATTTCCTTTATTTCTTTCTGTCTCCTTCATAGAATTTTTCATTCATCGCTGTGGTCCAATACCATGCCATCCCTGGCTAGGTCCCTACAGTAAATTCATCACATAATCCATTATGCTCCAATGGGTGTAAAATATTTCACATTTTTGTTTACCCGAGAAAGGCTGGAGCATTCCACAGATTTCTCTGTTTACTTCCTTGGACACCCCCACACACCCCGTTTATCCATTCCTGGAAAAATGTGTCTGACCTTAAACCAATTTTTACTTTCTATCCCTTGTTCTATGTAGCTAAGGGCCCAGTTTACAATAAAATGTGCTTCTCTTTCACTACTCAGAAGTACCCACATTGAGTGTCACATGTGGAACATGTGCTGCCATCATGCCAACATTCTTCTGCAGTAAAATGCAGAATGGAGCTGAGCCATATGCTAAGACTCACTGGACCCGAAAGGGAGGGTCCATTCTCTCTCAGGATCCTTTGTGGTTTATACTTTTGATGCACTGCTGTCTCCAAATGTTTTTAAAGTATGTTAAGAAAATGACTGTGTTTCTTTCTGGCCAGTTAAAAAAATCTCTTGAGTACATTTTTTATTAGCTCAACTTAGGTTTTCAATACCTATAGTCAGAAATTTCCAGGCTTTAGTTCTAAATTAGTGTTGTGTACTTTTTTTTAATATGGTAGCAGAATTTAATAGGCCATATGAAGGATTTTGAAGATAATAGATTTTTTATGTGAAATTTTTGGAAATCTTTATTATATTACAGAGAATTTTTCAATGAATAAGTTGATAAAATATAACCAGAAACATGAATTCAGTTACTCTAGAACCAACTGGACAGATAAAAATTGAGTTCAAGAAGCAGAAAATAGTAATTAACATTTATTGAGCACATTTAATTTATGCCTCCCACTCTTCCTAAAGGTAAAAATGTATTAACTCATTTAGTCTTCACAATAAACCTAATATTATATATATAGGTACTACTATTTTCTTATTTTATTGATGAGGTGAAACAGAGAAACAGACAAACTTCTTTGCACAGTTAGTAAGAGGCACAGCCTGGACTCAAATCCCTATTATCTTGCTTCAGAGACCCTATGCTTAACTAGAGTGTCTCACATATAGAGCAAGTCATGGTCATCAGCTGATGCATAAGTAAGACCAATAAAACAAAAAAACAAAAAATGGGTGGATAGATAGAAAGAGAGAGAGAGATAATAGATAGATGATGGATGGATGGGCAGACGAATGGCTGGAGAGAGATGATAGATGATTAATGATAGATAGATATATAGATAGATAGATTATAGATAGATCTAATCCCTGTTCCCAAGGCTGTATTCAAACTGGTCCACACTTTAAACTTCACATCAATCTCAGGTATATATTTTTTTATTCGAAATTATCTTCGGTTTATTAAGCCAGGAGCCCAGGATTCAGAGATGACCAAGATTCAGATCCCTGCCTCTAAGGAGTTCATAGTCTAGAAAGGAGGACATAAAAGAAAATAAATTATTATAAAACCACAAAAGAAATATAACAGAAATAAGCCAAAGCTGAAAAAGAGGAGGAGGAAAAAAATCAGGTTTCTATAATGTTGCTATTATAAAATATCACTTAAAATACACTTAAATCTGTATATCTGATATTCCAAGGCTGATTGATTAGGAAGTTTCCTTTTCAGGCTTTTAGTCAGGCTGGGGACAGTGGACCTGGAGGTGAGGAAAGAGCACAGGGTTCTGGGAAGTCACTTTCATGAGGCATGTTATCTTGGTTACTCTCACATCTGGCATTTAACAACCTTTGGGGAAGTTAAAGGGTTTGGGGAAGTTAATTGTAGTTCAGTAAGCACGTGCTGATGCAGACCTAAATTTTATTCCCAACTTGAAATACATACAGCTTCTTTTAAAAACCGGATATTAGTTTTTCTATAAATTGCCTGTTGTATCTCAATTATAACTAATATTTTTGAGTGTTTCTAGGTACCTGACATTGTTTAAGTATTTCACAAAGCACTTTCTCATTTAAGATTCATAAAACCTAAGTCAGATTTCCACTTCACTCTTGAGGAAATTAAGCCACTGAGAGGTAAGTCAAATGCCCAACACCCCAGAGCTAATAGACAGTGAAGCTGGATTAAAACCCAGATGGCCAGACTAGAGAGTCTACTCTTAAATCCACCTCACTCTAGCGCCCCTAGTACTTTGCATCTATGTTAATGCATTTTACTGTATATTAGATTAAGTATTTGCTCCACAAGTGACATTTGAAAGCCTGGGCCACTTCTAAGCTTGGCTGGTTCTAAAGAAATGTTTTTCAATACAAATAGTCTGAACTTGTTTCTCCTATTCATACAACTGAAACAATTCCTGTATAAGAGAGGCTCAGCAGATGCATGTCCAACGAGTGGTAAAGAAAGAATTCTCTCCCAGAACTTGCTGGCTGATTTAATGGCACTTAAGTTTGTATGGATCTCAATTTTACTTGGCTTTAATAGTCTATCAGGAGGAATGATGTTCAAACCCTGAAAAATAAATGTTTGTAATATACACATGGACAGACTATCTCACTAATCCCTAATTTTCTTATCTGTTACTACCACCCACTTCCTTCCTTCAAAATATTTTTTACTGAAGCAAAATTTTTATGTCAAGAAAGTTGTTTTATTTTTATAATGTTTAGGATATTTGCATAATTTATTTGTTTCACATAGATATTATAATATGATCAATGTCACTCCTAATAATGTAATCAAAGTTATAATAGTATTTTATGTTAAGGCAAGGCAGTTTAGTTCATAATATTTGCTAATATTTTCTTTTGAATTGCACTTCCTGTTTGCTCTAATGCATAGCACAACACTGTCTTAATATCCTTAATCAACCAAAAAATGAATAAACAAATGGTGTTATATCCACACAACAAAATATCACTCAGTGATAGAAAAGAGATGAGCTAGACACAAGAACATGGATAAATTTCATAAACATTTAATGAGATGCTCTCAAAAAGCATTTACTGAAGGAATACACACACATACATACACACGTCCATACTGCATGACACATTTACAGGACTTCCAAGTGTATGATGATGGAAGTCAGAAATTGTACCTCTGTGGGTAGTGGAAATTGACTGGAAGAACACATAAGAGATTTTTCTGAAGTGATGAAAATGTTTTCTGTGTTATTTTTGGTGGTGGCTACATGGATGTATCCATTTGTCAGAGTTAATGAAACAAACTTTAAGATTGGTGCTTTTTCATTGTTTATGCTTTTTACCACAATAAAAAATGAATGAATAAAAAGTAAATCTGTAAAAGCATTTATGCTATGAATTCATCCATGCATAATGATAATATACATTTATCTGTTTATTTACATCAGAGCTTCTCCACCTTGGCACTATTGACATTTTGGACTATATAAGTCTTTGCTGGGGAGCCAGGGAAAGCTGTCCCATGCATTGTATGATGTTTATAATCATCCCTGGCCCCAACCCACAAGATTTCAGTAGCACCCTCCAGTTGTGACAACCAAAAATTCCTTCAGATATTAACAAATATCTCCTGGGCTGGGAAGGGTAGGTAAAACGACCTGGTTGAGAATCATTGATCTCTATGTACACACATACACAAGAAATGGTATCTGAAGGAATGTTTACCAAAATAAGTGTAGTGGTTACCTTTGAACAGTGGGAATGCCAATAATTTACTTTCTTCTTTGCAAATTGATATTTGTATGTAATCACTATGCGTGAATAGGTTTATATTATATACTTTTTTGCAGACCTACATTTTTTTTAAAAAAATTGAAGTAAAAAGCACAAATAATAAAAAGCACACATCTTAAAAATTTGGTTTAATTAGTATTGACAATATGCACACACACACACAAACAGCATATATCATATTACCCAAAGCTATTTTAAAATCTAATTGTCTTACGGGGAGGGGTAAGGGTAAGCTGGGATGAAGTGAGAGAGTGGTATGGTCATATATACACTACCAAAAGTAAAATAGATAGCTAGTGGGAAGCAGCTGCATAGCACAGGGAGATCAGCTTGGTGCTTTGTGTCCACCTAGAGGAGTGGGATATGGAGGGTGAGAAGGAGACGCAAGAGGGAGGGGATATGGAGCTGTATGTATATGTATAGCTGATTCATTTTGTTATACAGCAGAAACTAACACACCATTGTAAAGCAATTATACTCCAATAAAGATGTTAAAAAAAATCTAATGGTCTTAAAAACTAAACTGATTGCATGTGGAAAAATTCAAACTCAGTCCGTTCCTCCACATTGTTCTTTTGTCACTCTCTTGTCTCCACCTGACCTCCATCTACTTCTCCATGGACAAATATGATGGTGAGAAGGGCTGGCTGGAGGCACGATTCTGTGGGACTGAAGCTGATGCTGGCAGTCCTCACAGCAAGTAGAAGTGACAAAAACCAGAGAACAAAGCCAGGAAGAGTGCAACTCTCATGAAGCACTGGAGATGGAGAGAAGGTCTGGTGTATCCCAAAGTGAGAGGGCTCAGAAGTGGGTTGTAAAGCTGGAATTTGGAGTCGTGGTCTGGGAGATGAGAACAAGTCAGGAACAAATAGGGAAGAGAGAATGTAGCCCACTGTGAATTGCTAAGAATAATTGTTACCTTTGAGGTTTGTTCTTTTAAGAGATAGCTAACCACTTAAAAAATGATTTATTTCTACTCAACAGAAAAAAAATATTGTGAAATGAGCCTGTGGCCCTCTAAATTCATTCAGCACTATTTTGTACTTTGCTTTGCTCAGGGTTCTCTGTCGTCTTATTCTGTCTCAGTTCCAGCCAACTACTGAACCTTTTATGTTCATCACACCTTTCTTGCTCTGAGCTCAAACTTAAGACATGCACTACTTGACTTAGGGTGTTCCTTCCAACATGTCTTCCCTCCTCCTCTGGCACTTTCCTGCTCTGGTCCTTTTAAATAAACATTTCACTGACCCAATTTAATCTCCTGTGACCAACTCATATCAGCCTGAATGAAGATGCATCATGTGACAGAGACAATGTACCACAGAGATCCCCCATGTATAACCAAGTAAATATGGTAACCAAGTAAATATGTCCAGAAAATATAAAGCCAGGAAGCAGATTGTTAGTTTATTAGGTGAGAAAATCTGATAAATAATCAGCCTGTAAAAGGATCTTAGCAAAGATGGTTGATTTTAGACATTTTATTTTCAGTGTAATTCAGGTTCCTAGAAAGTCAGCAGTCCTTGAAGACCAAGAGCCTGCAATCAGATAAGACCTATGATGGGTAGTTGGAGTTGATTCGAGTTGCTGCTCCAAAGCAGACCTATGTGGGAACCAAGAGTCAAGATCCAGTGGCCTCTGATTCTCCAACAGAACAACAGGAGCTCCCAAACTGGTCGAGTATTTCCAGCCCTTTGGAGTTAGGAGAACTCAGCTGCTTCAGTTGAATCCCCGAAAAGGTAACTTCTAAAAGGTAATAATGATAATGAAGATGAAAATAATATTAATATCAGCTACCTTTTATTGACCATGTACTGGCATTTAATATGCATTATCTCATTTCATCTACCCAACAACAGTGTGAGGTAGATATTAGGGAAAACCTTCATGATGATCCACTTCCACTTAATGAACCATAAATAAGTATCATGTCATACAGTTAATAAACTTACCTGTTATTTAAAAAAAAGTAAGCAGTAAGTTGAAATGTCATAATTTCTGATAACAGTACCCTGTGTTCTTCATCCTTAGACTCCATAATAATTACTGCAATTATTTGGACATAATACAAACACAGTGAAGGATTGTTTATTTTAATTATCTATAAGGCAAGTTTACATAAATGGTACAGAAAATTTAACCTTCCATTTCCTATCTTAACCTAGCCAAATAAACACACAGAATCATAAAATAAATCTCTAATTCTCCCCTCAATCCCAATGATCAACGTCAACAATTTTTAATTGGGTAATTTCTCATTTGCAGATGTTTCAACTGTTCATTTCATTAACTTAAATGGTCTTATCTAGCTGATCTAATTTATAAAAGTGTTATTTTTAACAATAAGTAAGAATTTGGCAATAGTTTAATGTAACGATCCCACTATGAATTTTAAAATCTAATCTAAAAAGAATTCTAAATTTACTCTTTTCTGTTTTCAACAAATGCAGTGGTTAAATTGACAAATACTTGTATTCTCTTACTCCAGTTTCAAATCCATCATTTTGGTTTTCTCTTTACTATCAAAATCAAAACTGTATTCTTCACTTACTGAATACCTTATCATCAAAGTTACACACACAAAAGCTATCAAGGGTTTAAAGTTATAATGTAACTGTACTAAAGCATTATTTGGGATCTTTAAAAAATAAGTCCTTTACATGTCAAAAGAAACTTGGGATTGGAAATATGAATGGAAATCTTTTTTTTTCCTCCCGAATGAGAAATTGGTTATAAGGAAGATAAATATAAATGCTAAAGCAAACATAAAGCTTTTGCTTTTTAAAATCTCATTGAATACTGGGTATTTAGAAATGATTTAATATTTCTTGAAATATGTGCTTTAAATGAATTAGTTCATATTGTATGTGTTCACTATTTATCATATCAAAGCAAAGTAAAGCTCTATGCCCTTCAAAATAATTCTTTGCTCTATTAAATCCCAACTATATGGAATGATTGCTATTTGGACAACATTCATTTTCTTTCTATGATAGTACATGATGCTCTAAAATTCATATGCCATATTTATCCTGGTCAAATATTTACTCTAAGCTCTATGCATTTCTGAACTCTTAAAACTCCTAGCATAACTAATATTACCAATATTCATTTCATAAGTTCCAAATGGAAATCTAATTACTGCCAAAGATGATTACAACCAGGAAAATACAATCATGGAGAACTAAAAGGTCAAACTGCTTGATCTTCTAAAGAGTTGTATGCTTTCTAGAAAAAAGAATGTATTCCATTTATTTTCATTATACGATTCTTGAAAATCTGTGGAAGAAAATGTGTTACACTATGTCACAAAGCCCCATCAAACTATTTCAAATGGTTTCAAGTGGTTTGACTAGTGTTAAGGTAGGAGAGAATTATTAGATAAGACTTTGTAAACTGAAAGGTGATATACAAATAATAAAAATAGAAGGAACTATTATCAATAGAATATAGCTGAAATATAAAATCTTCTGAAAAAGCATTTTCTGCTTTTTCACTATATTTTCTTAATTTCATCAGCAAATAAATTTTATTTTGCAAAACCTTAAAAAAAAAAGAATGTATGCCATTTAAGGACAAAAAGACAATCACATTTGGATTTGTTTCTTTACATTTCTCATACAAATTAATACTTAGGATTTTAAAAATATGGCTTCAATACACTTATACATATTTTTTATGTGAAACTAAATATGTCATAATAAATTTTTTACTGCCACTAGAGACTCATTTGATATGCTGATTTGTAAAACAGTATTGGTACATTTTTTCCAAAGCTTTTCATCTATGATATTTTGGTTAAAAAAGTAACTTGCAATATACTTAAGAATGATACAAATAGCATATTTCATTTCTTTAATATGTAGGCATAGCTTTTGAAGCACTCTCTCTGTTTGACAAAGATAGAGTGAATGACACAAGGTTACCCTTATATCTATAAAAATTATAGAATCATATTTTCCCAAGATTAAAAAAGATGGACCCAGACAGGACAAATTCTCTGGGACTCACTTCAAAATAATCCAGAAGTAAAGGAGAGAGTTGGGAAGGTAATAGACAAAACAAGACTAACCATGAATGGATCATTTTTTAGGTCAGGTATTGAATTCATGGTGGAGGGTGGGGTGCAGAAAGGGGGGATCATTATATTATTTGATCTACTTTTGTATATGTTTGAAACAAAAAGTTTTAAAAATGAATACAAATTATATGCAATCCATGTTCTTGCATTATTTTAAAATTTTAAATAGTATGCATATGTATATTTACTTTAAGAGCAAATTTATCAAAAAATGTGTTATGTGACCCAAATAATCCTCATTTCCCTTGATTTAGCAGAAGTAATGTCTTTTGGAGAGTTTCTCTATTCACAAATGTGCCTCTTTTAGCTACTTACATTTGGCCAATTTTTCTTCATAAAGGAATCAGATCTGTCTAAGGAAATGTTTCAATAAAACATTTGCTTCAAAATGATATTTTCTGCCATATCGAATAGACCGTTCTGGTCAAAACTTGTAATTACTACTTAATCAATATGTTCAGCCTCCTCGTATATCTCTGTATGATCAGTGAACTGCATAGGACCACGTTCAAATAACATATAGGTTGATTGTAAACAAGAATCCCAGGATATATATAGCCAGAATGAGAATTCCATGGAGAAGTAATTTTTTTGGCTCACATGCACAGTCTACCAAAGCAGATAGGAACACTGTGGGTTGAATTAATAACTTAATAAGAGTTCTAAGAGCAAACATTTATGGAGAGGTCACCATGTCCCAGGTCTTCTTTATATCTAATTCCCCTTTAATTCTCTCAGTAACATCTGAGATCAGTGTTATGACTGTAGACAAATAAAGGAAGGCTCAGAGAAGTTATGTACCCCAGGGTTCACCATAATGAGTGAATCCAGAAATAAAATTCTGATCTATCTAAAATCCACATTCTTATACACTGTAAATTGTCACATTATTGATCATTAACATTTCCCTTTTTAAAAAGAATAAATTGTTAGACTATTTATCCATTTTTTGCCTCAAAAACAAATAATATAGAAGGAAATAGCATAATTCAGGATGATATTCATGTAAACAAGGTATATATGTATATAAATAATGTTAGTGTTTATTGAGCACCACTTTTATGTTTTCATTTATTCATTCATTCAATAACTATCTATTTCAGTCCCTTTTAGATAAACTAGTGTACCATATTATAAGGGGTAAAAAAGATATCATAGTTCTCCCTTAAATTCTTATCTTCAAGACCGAAAAATTAAGTACTTATTTCACTGATTTCAAAACAAAGTATAACCTAACCTCTGTTTCAGAACTAGCATTATATTTGTTTTATCATTGCCTCACTTGAAACCATTGCTGTTGTTTTCATAATAGCAAAGTTATGAGAAATTGACTTAATTTTATCATATCTAATGCCTGAACAGTAAATTAATCACCAAAGTGGATGTAATTTGGTTGTTGGGTGATTTGGGACATTCAAAAGACATTATTTTTAATGACTTTAAGTGCACATTTTGTGTTTCCTTCTGTCCCTTTAAAATGTATTCACCACTAGCGTAAAAATTTAACATGTCCCATGACTTTTCTGCTCACTCAACCAAAACAGTCACAAAAACATTCTCAATTAAGCTATGTCCAGCCTAAATTAGTCATTGAAAATCTGATCTTGATTTAGTGTTTTCTCTCCTCACCAAATTCAGGCTTGCTTCAGGCTGGAATCCTGCAATGGTTTTTCTCTCTATTTATCTCATTATATTTCTTCTACTTCCCATCCCATGTCAAACTTGCTAGTAGTTTTGCACTTTTTCACACAACCCAGCAATCCCACTCCTAGATATTCACCAAAGTGAATTGAAATCTTATGTTCACATAAAATTTTACACAAATGTTTATAGAAGCATCATTCATAATCAGCCAAAACTGGAAACAACCTAGATGACCTTCAACAGGTGAATAGATAAATTGTGATATGTTCCTACAATGTAATACTATTCAGAAATAAAGAGGAATGAACTAGATTCACACAAAAATATAGATGAATTTGCAATGTGTTTTGCTAAGTAAAAAAAACACCAGATGAAAAATGTTTACATATGGTATGACTCTATCGATGTGACATTTCAGAAAATTTGAAACAATATGAACAGAAAACAGATTGGTGGTTATCAAGGGCTGAAGATTGTGGAAAGGGGACCACTTTCTTAAGGTGATGGAACAGTTCTGTATGGTGCTGGAATGGTGGATACATGACTTTATGTTTTCATGAAACACACAGAACTGTATGTCACAAATAGTGAATGTCACTGTAAACAAATTTTTAAAATATCTATCAATCAGAATGTCAGGGGAACACTAGAAAGAATGCATACTGTGACAGATGCACATAACTGTATGCATGACATAACCTCACTGAAGGGGTAGAGAATAACATTTCCTAAGTTACTTTGGAAAAAATAGTGTTTTGATTTTTATACTATAAGTCTGAAAACAAAAAGAACTGTACACAAACACTGTACTATTGTTGGTAAATTATTTCTCACAGGAGTACACATTAAAAATTCTGAAACAACTTCATATTGTCAATTTCTGAGAGCTATTTTTACCACTGTAGGAGAAAGAACTTACAAGTAAGAAAACTGGGAATGCTAGAAGAAAATCATGCTGCCAGATTGAAGTTGTATATAACAATATGAATTCATGTTTATTTTAATAAATATGTAGATAGATACAGGAGTAAACATAGATATAAGCCTATATATGGGTTGGCAAACATATAACACTTCCTAGCTTCATCTGCCCAAAGGACCCAGAAGCAGTGACACTCCAGTAGCAATGAGCACACCTAGCTCCAGGTATTGGTTTATTAAATATCATTCTCCAAGAAAAGGAACGAGTGCTCCTTGGAGAAATGTCTGACTCTAGCACTGGGGCAGGAAAAACACAAGATGCACCTGAAGAATCTTGTGGTGTCAGAAACTAAGGAAGTGCTCGAAACACAAAAGGATAAGCACAGGTCAAAGGGACACAGGAGCCAACCTAGAAGAGCTCCCAATGGCAAAATAACAATATGAGCAATAAAATAAAAAATATTGGATTGTTTCCCAAGGAATAAAATAAATATCCAAGATGCCATATTGATATAAAGAAACAATTGGAATTACAAGTAAATAGAGAAGAGACAACTCTTCCTTGCAAAAGAATTTCAATTAATAATTGTAGAAGGAATAAGGGAAATAGAAAATCATTATAACATAATATAGAGGTAGGGGCATGAGAGTTACATAATACTAGGTATGAAATAAGCTACAATAATATATTGTATAACACAGGGAATATAGCCAATATTTTATAATTACAATAAATGGAGTATAACTTTTTAAAATTGTGAATCACTATATTGTACACCTGCAACTTATATAATATTGTACAGCAACTGTGCTTCAATGGAAAAAAATAATTGCATCAGGCAAGATCCACTGCCAAATGCTAAAATTAGTAGAAGAAACTTTAAGAAATGTTGATATCTGTATAGCCTCAAAGTATCTCCCCAAAATATATATTAATTTCTGGATGGTTCTAACTTCTGTCCACAGATTCTTTGATATTCCTCCTTCCAAGAAGTATAGTTTAATTCCCCTCCCCCTAAGTGTGGCTTGACTTAATGCCTCCCTTTTAGTGACAAAAACAGTGGTCAGCCAGTTTTCTTAGAACACACATTGGAACATTATGTGTTGTCTATGTCTGCTTTTCTGTTGCATAGCACAGTTAAGTCATTGTGACAGACACTATATGGCCCACAAAGCCTAAAATATTTACTAACTAGTTTTTCTTCCAGAACTCTGGAATAGAGTATGGAAAGAGGGAAAGAATAACTTTACAAGGGATAATCCTGACAGACACCACCTTACCCAAGTGATCAAGGTTGGCATCGCCAGTGATAATTCAGGTTGATATCATGAATACTCTGAGATGATACAAAGAGAAGCACACATCACCTCTCTGCTATCCTTCCCCCAAATCCAGAACCAGTCTTCAAGTGTCAAGGTCATGAAAGGCAAGGAAATATGCAGAAACTCATAGATTGGAAGAGACTAAGAAAATATGATGCTTAAGCGCCATGTTAGATATTACATTGGATTCTGGAACAGAATGAAAAAAAACTTCTAAACTTTGAATAAAAGTCTATACTTTAGACTTTACTGGTAATATTGTACCAATGTTAATTTCTTAATTGTTCTATTATGTGTGATGTTAATATTATAGGAATCTGAGTAAAGCGTATCTGGGAAGTCTGTCTTATCTTTGCAACACTTCTATAAGTCTAAAATTATTTCAAATTGAAAAGTTTTAAAAAGCAGAGTGCTGCCTTTTCATACTCCCATAGCATTACTGAAGGAGCACATTCTTAAAATTAGATAAAGACCAAGCAATAAGTGTCTATGTGGATACTTCAGGATAATAATGATATACTGAGGCAGAGAGAACTTTCCGTGTTCTTGTTGGAATCATAGGTAAAGAGATACTACAATCTTCAAGTGCAGATGCCCATCTTGTGGCTATAAAAGGAAGCAGATCAAAGAAAAGGAAGGATGGAGGCAGATCAAATCTGCTGAAATTATTTGAATAGGTTGCACTCTCCTGGATTCCCAAATTCATGAGCCAAATAATTCACTTTTATGCTTAACAAAGGCAGAAAGCACACCATCATAACACCCTATCACAATGAAACTATTCAAGTGGGATAACAAAAGATCCTCCTTTGGTTAATTGATTGTCATCACTCAGCTCTGATAAAAGATTATGGAAAGTAAGTACGTGAGGACACAAATATGCAAAAAGATCATAATACTAATGAATAATTCCATTGATTAAACTAGAGCTCAGTGTTGATATAAGAGAGAGGAACCTGTCAGTATTAAGATAATTGTGGGTAAAATGATGTGTACACCTAGCATTAAGACTTTGGGAAGTCTCTTGAATCCTCTAAATTTCTCTTGCCTTACCTGGAAAATGGATATAATGAACTTCCTAAAAGCAATGTTGTGAAGGTGCCAAATAAAACAATAAATGTAAAAGCACATGAGAAATTTTTAAATACTGTGTAAACATAAGGAGTTTGTGTTATCAGACTATATATGTAAGAGTAATTCCTAATGTATATCACTTAGCCGTGTGCTAGAGTTTTAAAACTTCAAAATGCTGACTCATCCAGCTGGAGAGACATGCACATAAAGAACAAACTACAGGAGGACCTTCAAGATGGTGGAGGAGTAAGATGTGGACATCACCTTCCTCCCCACAAATACATCAAAAATACACCTACATGTGGAACAACTCCTACAGAATACCTACTGAACACTGGCAGAACACCTCAGACTTCCCAAAAGGCAAGAAACTCTCCACATACCTGGCCGTGTGGTTGACAAGGTCTTGGTACTCTGGTCGTGTGTCAGGCCTGAGCCTCTGTGGTAGGAGAGATGAGCTCAGGACATTAGACCACCAGAGACCTCCTGGCCCCATGTAATATCAATTGGTGAGAGCTATCCTAGAGATCTGCATCTCAACACTGTAACTTATATAACTTATATAATATTGTACATTCAATGACCAGCAAGCTGGTCCACTCAATGACCAGCAAGCTCCAGTGCTGGACACTCCATGCAGAACAACTAACAAGTCAGGAACATAACTCCATCCATTAGCAAAGAGGCTGCCTAAAATCATAAAAAGTTCACAGACACCCAAAAACACACCACCAGATGCAGTCCTGCCTAACAGAAAGACAAGATTCATCCACCAAAACACAGGCACCAGTCCCCTCCAACAGGAAGCCTACACACCCACTGAACCAACCTTACCCACTGGGGCCAGACACCAAAAACAACGGGAACTATGAACCTGCAGCCTATGAAAAGGAGACCCCAAACACAGTAAATTAAGCAAAATGAGAAGTCAGAGAAACATGCAGCAGTTGAAGGAGCAAGGTAAAAACACACCAGATCAAACAAATGAAGAGGAAATAAGCAGTCTACCTGAAAAAGAATTCAGAGTAATGATAGTAAAGATGATCCAAAATCTTGGAAATACAATGGAGAAAATACAAGAAACCTTAAAAAGGACCTAGAAAAACTAAAGAGCAAACAAACAATGATGAACAACACAATAAATGAAATTAAAAATTCTCTAGAAGGAATCAATAGGAGAATAACTGAGGCAGAAGAACGGATAAGTGACTTGGAAGACAGAATGGTGGTAATCACTGCTGCAGAACAGAATAAAGAAAAAAGAAAGAAAATAATTGAGGACAGTCTCAGAGACCTCTGGGACAACATTAAACACACCAACACTCACATTATAGGGGTCCCAGAAGAAGAAGAGAAAAAGAAAGGGACTGAGAAAATATTTGAATAGATTATAGTTGGAAAATTCCCTAATGTGGGAAAGGAAATAGTCAATTAAGTCCAGGAAGCACAGAGAGTCGCATACAAGATAAATCCAAGGAGAAACACACCAAGACACATATTAATCAAACTATCAAAAAATAAATACAAAGAAAAAATATTAAGAGCAGCAAGGGAAAAGCAACAAATAGCATAAAAAGGAATCCCCATAAGGTTAACACCTGATCTTTCAGCAGAAAATCTGCGTGCCAGAAGGGAGTGGCAGGACATATTTAAAGTGATGAAAGAGAAAAACCTACAACCAAGATTACAATACCCACCAAGGATCTCATTCAGATTCAACAGAGAAATTAAAACCTTTACAGACAAGCAAAAGCTAAAAGAATTCAGCACCACCAAACCAGCTTTACAAAAAATGCTAAAGGGACTTCTCTAGCAGGAAACACAAGAGAAGAAAAACCTCCAGTAACAAATCAAAAGCAATTCAGAAAATGGTAGTAGGAACATACATATCGATAATTACCTTAAATGTAAATGGATTAAATGCTCCAACCAAAAGACAGAGACCTGCTGAATGGGTACAAAAACAAGACCCATATATATGCTGTCTACAAGAGACCCATTCAGACCTAGGGACACATGCAGACTGAAAGAAAGGGGATGGAAAAATATATTTCATGAAAAAGTAAATCAAAAAAAGCTGGAGTAAAAATTCTCATATTAGAAAAAGTAGACTTTAAAATAAAGACTATTACAAGTGACAAAGAAGGGCACTACTTAATGATCAAGGGATCAATCCAAGAAGATATAACAATTGTAAATATTTATGCACCCAACATAGGAGCACCTCAGTATATAAGGCAAATGCTAACAGCCATAAAAGGGGAAATCGACAGCAACACAATCATAGTAGGGAAATTAAACACCCTATTTTCACCAGTAGACAGATCATGCAAAATGAAAATAAATAAGGAAACACAAGCTTTAAATGATACATTAAACAAGATGAACTTAACTGATATTTATAGGCCATTCCAACCAAAAACAACAGAATACAATTCCTTCTCAAGTGCTCATGGAATATTCTCCAAGATAGATCGTATCTTGGGTCACAAATCAAGCCTTGGTAAATTTAAGAAAATTGAAATCCTGTCAAGTATCTTTTCCAACCACAATGCTATGAGACTAGATATCGATTACAGGAAAAAAAACTGTAAAAAATACAAACAAACAGGAGGCTAAACAATACACTGCCTAATTACCAAGAGATCACTGAAGAAATCAAAGAGGAAATCAAAAAATACCTAGAAATAAATGACAATGAAAATAGGACAACCCAAAAACCTATGGGATGCAGCAAAAGCAGTTCTAAGAGGGAAGTTTATAGCATATAATCCTACCTCAAGAAACAAGAAACATCTCAAACAACCTAACCTTACACCGAAAGCAATGAGAGAAACAAGAACAATAAAACCCAAAAGGTAGAAGAAGGAAAGAAATCATAAATATCAGATATGAAATAAATGAAAAAGAAATGAAGGAAACAAGAGCAAAGATCAATAAAACTAAAAGCTGGTTCTTTGACACGATAGACAAAATTGATAAACCATTAGCCAGACTCATCAACAAAAAAAGGGAGAAGACTCAAATCAATAGAATTAGAAAAGAAAAAGGAGAAGTAACAACTGATACTGCAGAAATACAAAAGATCAGGAGAGATTACTACAAGCAACTATATGCCAATAAAATGGACAACCTGGAAGAAATGGACAAATTCTTAGAAAAGCACAACCTTCCGAGACTGAACCAGGAAGAAATAGAAAATATAAACAGGCCAATCACAAGCACTGAAATTGATACTGTGATTAAAAATCTTCCAACAAACAAAAGCCCAGGACCAGATGGCTTCACAGGCGAATTCTATTAAACATATAGAGAAGAGCTAACGCCTATCCTTCTCAAACTCTTCCAAAATATTTCAGAGAGAGGAACACTCCCAAATTCATTCTATGAGGCCACTATCACCCTAATACCAAAATCAGACAAAGATGTCACAAGGAAAGAAAACTACAGGCCAATATCACTGATGAACATAGATGCAAAAATCCTCAACGAAATACTAGCAACAGAATCCAACAGCACATTAAAAGGATCATACACCATGATCAACTGGGGTTTATCCCAGGAATGCAAGGATTCTTCAATATATGCAAATCAATCAATGTGTTACACCATATTAACAAATTGAAGGATACAAATCATATGATCATCTCAATAGATGCAGAAGAAGCTTTCAACAAAATTCAACACCATTTATGATAAAAACCCTCCATAAAGTAGGCATAGGGGGAACTTACGTCAACATAAGGCCATATATGACAAACCCACAGCCAACATCGTTCTCAATGGTCAAAAACGGAAAACATTCCTCTAAGATCAGGAACAAGACAAGATTGTCCACTCTCACCACTGTTATTCAACATATTTTTACAAGTTTTAGCCACAGCAATCAGAGAAGAAAAAGAAATAAAGGAATCCAAATTGGAAAAGAAGCAGTAAATCTGTCACTGTTTGCAGAAGACAGGATACTATACATAGAGAATCCTAAAGATGTTACCAGAAAACCTCTAGAGCTAATCAATGAATTTGGTAAATTAGCAGGATATAAAATTAGTGCACAGAAATCTCTTGCATTCCTATACACTAAGGATGAAAAATCTGAAAGAGAAATTAAGGAAAAACTCCCATTTACCACTGCAACAAAAAGAATAAAATACCTAGGAATAAACCTACCTACAGAGACAAAAGGCCTGTATGCAGAAAACTATAAGGCACTGATGAAAGAAAATAAGATGGTACAAACAGATGGAGAGATACACCGTGTTCTTGGATTTGAAGAATCAACATTGTGAAAATGACTATATCACCCAAAGCAATCTACAGATTCAATGCAATCCCTATCAAACTACCAACGTCATTTTCACAGAAGTAGAATAAAAAATTTCACAATTTGTATGGAAATACAAAAGACCCCAAATAGCCTAAGCAATCTTGAGAAAGAAAAATGGAGCTGGAGGAATCAGGCTCCCTGACTTCAGACTATACTACAAAGCTACAGTAATCAAGACAGTATGGTACTGGCACACAAACAGAAATATAGATCAATGGAACACGATAGAAAGCCCAGAGATAAACCCACGCACATATGGTCACCTTATTTTTGGTAAAGGAAGCAAGAATATACAATGGAGAAAAGACAGCCTCTTCAATAAGTGGTACTGGGAAAACTGAACAGCTACATGTAAAAGAATGAAATTAAAATACTCCCTAACACCATACACAAAAATAAACTCAAAATGGATTAAAGACCTAAATGTAAGTTCAGACACTATAAACTCTTAGAGGAAAACATAGAACACTCTGTGACGTAAATCACAGCAAGATCCTTTTTGACCCACCTTCTAAAGAAATGGAAATAAAACCAAAAATAAACAAATGGGACCTAATGAAACTTAAAAGCTTTTGCATAGCAAAGGAAACCATAAACAAGACGAAAAGACAACCCTCAGAATGGGAGAAAATATTTGCAAACGAAGCAACTGACAAAGGATTAATTTCCAAAATATACAAGCATCTGATGCAGCTCAATATCAAAAAAAACATAAAACCCAACCCCAAAATGGGCAGAAGACCTAAATAGACCTAATAGCCTTGTGACCACTTAGAGGGGTGAGATAGGGAGGGTAGGAAGGAGACACAAGAGGGAGGGGATATGGGGATATATGTATACCTATAGCTGATTCACTTTGTTATACAGCAGAAAGTAACAGAACATTGTAAAGCAATTATAAGTTATAAAAAAGAACAAACTACAATATCCTTGGAGAACACAGGCAGGAGCTATGGACCTATGAACCACGTCTTATACATACAGAGGCAGATTAGGTTTAATTGAGAAATACAGTCAGTTTATCTGCCATAATTCTTATGTGGGTTTTTTTTTAACAGCTTTGTTGCAGAGTAATTGACATACAGTAAATTGCAGATGCTTGAAATATAAATTTTGAGAAGGTTAGACATATGTTTACACACCCATGTAAATACCATCACTATCAAGACAATGAGCATATGCATTATCCTCCAAAATTTCCTTCTGTCCTTTTATAATCTTTCCTCATTCCCTGTTCCCTGCCCCTATTCCCGGGCAAACACTTAACCCTTATATGATTTTGACCTAAAACAGAAAGGTACCAGGGAAATATGGTTTTTCCCTTAAGCAAAATTTAGAGTCTTTCATTAAGTTCCCCCTTCTGATCTTTTCACATAATATATGAATGCACATCTATCTTATGGAGTGAGGTGTGAGAGAGAAAGAGAAAAAAAAAAGATATTCCCCACATTATAACAAGTTGTGTGGCTCCCCTTTCTAATACCTAATAAATACAGAACTACTCTGGGGTTTCTAAGACTTAAGTAATATGTTTGCAACCCAGGTAGTAATTCAGTTTGTTAGCCTGGCAGTTTAAGATAACTGCACCTGCCACCAGAACCCTCAGCATCACTCATCCTGTCACTATAGTATTATTGTCAGCACCATGACATCTTGGCATTTCTTTTCCCAGCCTGTGCTTCTCTCAACTTATTATTTTTTGCAAGACACTGCAATAGTGTTATCCACTCATGAAAACTACAACTTTTAATTTTTGTTGCAATGATGATGGAAGAAAATACAATGTATACTCTTCAGGTTGGAATAACTTCTAATAGAAAAATAAAATGAGCCTAGTAATGTTTTAAAAAAGGAGGCTTAGACACAAAATAAAAGACATTCATGGTGTTTTTCATCTTTTTAAACAACTTCTTTGACTAAAAATAACATAGCATGGTGTTTTTAATTATGTTTTTATTTCTGTATTTTTGCAAAATGTAATTCTGTATCATTCTCCGATGACCCTATAAGACATAAGTTCATATTGCTTCAGTAATGGAAAGTACCAATCAGTACCTCTAGAGGTGGTACTCCTTCACCAGTGCACCAAAAATGTCAACAAAATTTTACTCTCATCCTCCCTATTACCAGTCTTCCTCTTACAGTGTATCTGAAGCTAAGCTCTATAGACAAATATTCTCCCATTGTCCCTTACTTTGAGCACCCAGATTTTATACATATATGATTTCTTTAACGTTTATATTCACAACTTTCATCTCCTTAAGTATCTCTATTACAGAAGCAGCAGGATTTTAAAGTAGGAGATTTGACATGATAAACTTGGGTTCAAATTTCACCTCCACCACTTACTGGCTTTTGAACCTCAGCCAAGTTCTTCATTTTTCTGAGCCTCAGTTTTCTCTTCTGTAAAATATAGAACCTTAGGTATAGAATAGCTGGGACCTTTCAGTGAGAAAATGTATATGAAGCAGTAGCCAGTGCCTGTCACATAGTAAATGATCAGTAAATGTTAGCTCCATGATTCCTCTAATCATGACTACAGCTATAATTTCTGGTTGTGAACTGGATGAAGAAGAGAAAAAAAATATCTTTAGGTATATATTATATTAGATATATAATAGGCTCCTACCCAAACTAGAGACAAAAATACAGGCAATATTCTATTTTACCTTTTCCAATTTGAACATTGAAAATGTTCTAGGGGCTTCCCTGGTGGCGCAGTGTTTGAGAGTCCGCCTGCCGATGTAGGGGACACGGGTTCGTGCCTCAGTCCGGGAAGATCCCACGTGCCGCGGAGCGGCTGAGCCCGTGAGCCATGACCGCTGAACCTGCGCGTCCGGAGCCTCTGCTCCGCAACAGGAGAGGCCACAACAGTGAGAGGCCCGCGTACCGCAAAAAAAAAAAAAAAAAAGAAAAGAAAAAAAGAAAATGTTCTAGCCAAATAACTAGAGAATAAGAAATCATGTGGGTGATTCTTTTTTAAAAAGTTTTCAAGGAGGTCTACAAGTATTTGTCTCAACGGACTAATATAAGAGACCATTTGACTAAGCTTCTGAGTCATGCACCACTTTTAAGCACCCTGTAGGAAGAAACCTAGGTGCAAATTCTGTTCAATATTGTCTATTGTGCTATCTCCTGTTGTGAATGAATCATAATGGGTGGCACAAGGAAGTATCAAATAATTATGTCTTCAAGATCTAACTCCTTACTCATCTCCAGCAGATGTGTAATCTGAAGGTATAATTTTTTAAGCCACCTATAGTGCAGCAGCTGAGTATCCCTTCTGGCTTCATAGGTAGGAAGCTTACAGATCACATAGTACTGGGCCTGCATCCCTGGGGTTAAAGTGAATTTAACTATAACCTTCCCCTGTCAAGAACATGATGCCGTGCAGTACACTCCTTAGGTTCTCATTTTAAGGCAGGTGGCTACACTGACATTAAAATATAGACAAACTCAAAAGAGTATGCCTCATACTCAAAAGAGGAAATTTTTGGTTCACATTGAATAAGAATAAAAATATAATGGATCTACAAATAATATATTTGCTCTACATCATTCATGTAGATGTTAAAATATCTAAATTTCAGTTCTCAAAATGTTTTTCAATTAATATCTAAGATTGAGAGTCAAATCTTGGTTAGGGCCAATAAGATTAGTCATCAAAACATACGTTTATAGTTAACTAGATACCTGAACTCCAAATCTGATTCAAATTTTCAAGAACTTCCAAGTACTTTCTTCAGAGAATGTCTAAAAATAAATATCTGACAGCAATGGTGTATTCACATAAAGCCTAATATGTATGATTTTCTCCTGTTTTATAAAACCACTGTAAAGGATTGTTTTATAAATATGCTATTGAAGTCTCCATACTTTTTCCCCCCAATTATTTTATAAGAACATAACAATGTGCCTATAAATCTCCAGTGGCCTATATTTAGAACAAAAGTTTTGATGTCTTTCACTTATTTTATGGAAGATTTATTTTTTGCTATTGAAAAGTTCTTTTAATTGTGCTCCTGAATAAAAATAGTGCAAGTGAACAGAAAACAATTGTCATTACAAAAATTCAACAATAATCTTGCATTATTTTCCTTTATGTTATTTAACTATCTTTTATCTAGTTTTATCACACAGATTTAAATAGACCTAAAGATTATTTTAAAGAAAAAATAATACTTGCATGGATTTGAAAGTAGAAGGAAGTTTTCCATAGGCTAGAAACAATATAGTATCTCTACTCTCCAGAGTGAAAATCCAGTCTCTGAACTGGATTAGGTGTAGAAACTGCACATGCATATTCAGACACACTTAGGCTAATGTTCAAAAATAAAGAAGTCAATCAATTTTCTAGCTGCTTTCACTGTAGCTAAACTTTCACAGCATTCTGGGCAAAGAGTAGCGAGAACCTGGGATTTCATATTAATATTCAAACATAAGGATAATAATAACCATATATTAAGTACTTACCATCAGCCAGATAAGATAGGTCACATACATAACTAACACTAATGCACTGACTGCACAAAACTAAAAAGGAGATAAGCTCCATATGGTGTGAGAGTTCACAGAAGTGAGGCAGCACTTCTCTATGAAAAGATCAGGGAAGATTTCTTAGGAAGTGTGATGGTTAATTTTATGTGTCACCTTGATTGGGTCATGAGGTATCCCAATATTTACTTAAACTTATTCAGGGTGTATCTATGAGTTTATTTCTGGATGAGATGAACCTTTGAAAATAGGTAGACTGAGTAAAGCAGATTGCCCTCCCCGAAGTGGATGAGTCTCATCCAATCTATACTGATATGCTCAATATCACTAATCATCAGGGAAATGTAAGTCAAAACCACGATAAGATATCCCATATCTGTCAGGATGGCTATTAACAAAAAGACAAAAGACAACAAGTGTTGGCAAGGATGTGGAGAAATTGAAACACTCACACATTGTTAGTAGGAATGTAGAATGGTGCAGTCGCCATGGGACAGAGTATGGGAGGTTCCACAAAATCTTAAAAACAGAACTGTCATATGATCCAGCAACCCACCTATGGGTACTTATCCAAAAGAATTGAATCATGATATCAAAGAGATATAAGTACTCCTATGTTCACTGCAGCACTATTTATAATAACCAAGGTATGGAAACAAGCTAAATGTCCATTAATGAACGAATAAAGAGAATGTGGTATATATACAGAATAGAATACTATTCAGCTCTTTAAAAAGAAGGAAATTCTGCAATATGCAACAACATGGATGAGTCTTAAGGACATTATGGTAAGTGAAATAATCCAGTCACAGACAGGGAAATACTACATTATTCCACCTATATGAGTATCTAAATAAAATAGTCAAATTCATAGGAGAAAAGAGTGAAATTGTTGATTGCCAGGGACTCTGAGGGCGGGAAACAAAGTTATTAATTATAAACCTTCAATCACGCAAGAGGAGTAAGGTCTAGAGATTTGTTGTAGACACTGTACCTATAGCCAACAGTAATGTATTGAACTCAAAAATTTGTTAAGAGGGTAGATCTCAAGTGTTCTTACCAAAATGAAAAAAAGAAAAATAGCACTGTCTTTCATTTTCCTTTCACTTTAGGATAACAGCAATGATGAAGATTGAGAAACCTTGAACTAAGGTTCACCTTTGCTTCTAATTTTCTCTGAATTCAGACTTTTCTTTAACGAAGTCTTACAATAACTGTGGAAGTGGAGTACATGACTCTTTTTCATGAAAGATCCATGGAAAGAGATTGTGCCAACACTCTGTTGACCAACGGTTCAGCAGCAATACACATTCCTGCTTGAATTATCACCAGCTCAAACACTGGCCAAAATGTTTAACACATTGACTTGTAACATTCCAAAATTTGTCTTCAGCAGCTTTAGAGCAAAGCTACTCAAGCCATTCCACAGGATGCTTACCTTTCCAGGAAGGTGAAAGAAATAAGAGCAGGCTTCCAGGCTGTACCTAAGCTTTAGGGTTTAGCCTTTTAAAATAATTCAGAATTGATAGAGAAACATATATTTGTTTCCCAGAGCCACTCCTACAAAATCTCCAGGTCTCCTCAGTCTCTCCACGTCGAATCAATCTCATCTAAAAAATCCTGCCACCAGTAGATTTATCTATGCCACATGAATTCTGGGCCTATATCTCATAAGGATTGTTTGCCTCCTAAATACAATTAAATACTCTTCCCAGCCCTGTCTTCCACAACCAACCCATATAATCATACACCTGAACCATAAACGGAGTCACAAATACACATTTAACTTCTCCCTCATCATTCGTTGCACTGTGCTGGGTCTTCCCTTTGCCCATTATTTCCATTTATAAGATTCCAGATCCATCATACCCTCATCCCCTTCTCTTGTCTATTTAAATCTTGCTCAGAATCCACCTTTCCTGGAAAGATATGACATCACTACAACCTCAAACCTGTCATCTCTCCTCTCTCCTCTGGCCATTACCATGATTTTGACCTTATTTCACACCACTTTCTCCTCCTTCACACTTTGCTTAATCATCACCACTCTCCTTCTTCTTTGAGCATTAGTCTTCTCATGTCAACATGCAAAATGATTAGAAGAGATCCACCATCTTGCTGTTGCTATAGTAGTTGTAGTAATTGGTAGTGCTAATGATAACAGTAGCAGAATTCCTCTCCTCATAAAAGCTAAATTCATTCCACCACTGTTTGGAGTAACCTTATCCCAGATCTTCCCCTATCGATACTTAGATCTTTCTTGTCACTCAATTCTTAATCCAGTGCTGCCTCCTCTTCAGAGAGACCTACTTTTCCCTTAAAGTGGCCTGTTCTTGCATTCAAATGACTCTCCATTTTATTGCTCTGTATTTTAAAAATTATTATCACTATTTATAATTGCTTTGTATTTGTTGTTTGAGTCTCCACACTGCAATATAATTTCCCTGAGAGCAGGAATCTTTTTTAATCTTGGTTATTCAATCTCCAGAGCCTGGAAGAGCACTTGGTCCATACTAAATATACAATAAATATTTATATATAAATGAATGAATAAGTTATTTGGAAATTACCTCAAGTACTGTTGAGAGACAATTTTCTGTGATTCTCCCATGTTTCTGGGCATCCTAGAGGCAGAGGCACTGACTGTCTTTGTGCTAAACTATCTCTTCAAGCAAGTTTGCATATGAACAGTCTTGGAAAGATAGACACAGTGTCTCCTTCTGGAGCCAAGGGCAAGTTTGTTGCCAGGCTTGGAAGATGGAGATAGTGATTCCCTTTGGAGAAGATTTTTCTCCATACTCATATGACATAGTCATATGTAGTATAATAACATCTCCCTTCAGGACAGAGGTCAAGCAGGCCCACTGACCCTTAGAAGAAAATCAGACTCTCTAAACTCAGAGTTTTAGAAAATCAGACTCTCTAAACTCACATCCCACTGTGTGCACAGGTATTATCTTCTGCTCTTTGTGCTTCCCTGTGGGAATTGAGGCTCAGGGAACTGGTACAAGTGTTGATACTCTGGCTGCTGTCATTGTTTCTGACCCAAGAGTCTGGTATCTTCTGCCTGCATCCATTAAACTGTAGTTGACTAACTTGTTAGCCTCTATGTAAGATACAATCTCAGACCTTCACAGTTCTTGACAAGTAATACCTACTTGCTTCTTTGTTATCCTCTTCATTATATTAGTTAGCACAGGCTAAGTCAAGCTGCAGTAACAAAAAAAATGTTTTAATACAGTATTTCATTCAGGCCAAGTCTGCAGTGTTTCCAAGTGAATCTCCAGGACAACTGTTCTCCACCTGTTGGCTCTGTATTCTGTCTGATTCCATCTTTGTTTTCTCCATATAAACTGCTGCTGTCACAATTTCTGAGAAATAGCTGCCTCAGGAATTGAGTATCTGAAATCAAAGGCTTTCCCCTACAAGTGTCACATGTCATTTCTTCTCACCTTCATTGATCAAAGGAAGGCACCCAGCCACAGCTAACTTTAAGGGGTACAGAAGTGCCATCTTCCATGTGGCTGGAAGTCGAGGAAAAGGATGTTATAAATAGTAAAAAAGCTACCACAACTTTTACTTATATATATATATATATATATTTTTTTTTTTTTTTTTTTTTTTTTTTTTTTTTTTTTTTTGCGGTACGTGGGCCTCTCACTGTTGTGGCCTCTCCTGTTGCGGAGCACAGGCTCCGGACACGCAGCTCAGCAGCCATGGCTCACGGGCCCAGCCGCTCCACGGCATGCGGGATCCTCCCGGACTGGGGCACGAACCCGTGTCCCCTGCATCGGCAGGCGGACTCAACCACTGCGCCACCAGGGAAGCCCCATATATGTATATATTTTTTTAATTTTTAAGCTTCTTGAGGGCATAAAGAATTCTCCATAATGCCTGACACAGCATAATTATTTAAGTATTCTTTTTATCAATTAATCTAAAAAATTACCATTTTTATTGAGTTGTTAGGGACAAGCAATAAGGGCTGAAATCAGAATCATTAGCCCTTTGGATAATAGCCTTGAAGATGTAGGTAGGTCTAGGCTATATGGGAAGATTGTTTTCCACAGAAGAGTAAGCAACAGGGTGAGCCTTTCCCCTGTTTCAGTGTGATTGATATTAAACCGAAATGCGAGCAGAGCTAGGACTTGCCAAATGAAATCCATGCTTTTCACATAGCATTACGTTCCTCAACTTGAGGTCAACATTTCTCAAGGTGTTACAATAGAAATAGTTGTTATGTGGTGAAAGTGGGCATTTGTGGTGTGCTAACTTTGAGAAATTCTAAGATTCACAAAGCTAAACATGTTTATTTAGTACAGGACTATTCAGAGCCTCCAGTATGATAAACACATTTTATTAATTAATTGAGGAAGTTAGGATAGCATCTGCCAAAAGTATCTACATGCACATCTTATCCTTCATTCTCCCCCAAAGCAGAGCTTTAATCTCAGGAAGCAGGTATGAAAAACTAGAAAACACTAATAAAAGGTCTCATTACAAATTTGTCATTGTGAGCAACTAGTCCTAGTTTTCTCTGGCATCTGAGACAGCTTATGAAATTAGTCTTAAAATTCTAGGGCTTTCCTGGTGGTGCAGTGGTTGAGAGTCCGCCTGCCAATGCAGGGGACACGGGTTCGTGCCCGGGTCCAGGAAGCTCCCACATGCCGCGGAGCAGCTGGGCCTGTGAGCCATGGCCGCTGAAAAAACTCTACACTTAGGGGATTTAAGGGGAAAGCCCTCATTTTCCAGACTTCAGAGCCTGTTAGTCTAGGGTGATTTCACAGGTATCAACATCCCCAGTATTTCCAGAATTTAAATGTGTGAATACAAGTGAGTTTTCTCAAACAGTCCACGCTGTAACGTCAGAGGAGCACAGAGGATAGAGAGTCATCCCTCCGTATGCACAGGGGATTGTTTCCAGGGCCCCATCACCCCCATCCCCTGCATACCAAAATCCACAAATGCTCAAGCCCCTTATATAAAATGGTGTAGTATGCATATCCTCCCATATATTTTAAAACATCTCTGGATTACTTATAATACCTAATGCAATGTAAATGCTATGTAAATAGTTGTAAATAGGGCTTCCCTGGTGGCGCAGTTGTTGAGAGTCCGCCTGCCTGCCGATGCAGGGGACACGGGTTCGTGCCCCGGTCCGGGAAGATCCCACATGCGGCGGAGCGGCTGGGCCTGTGAGCCATGGCAGCTGAGCCTGTGCGTCTGGAGCCTGTGCTCCACAACGGGAGAGGCCACAACAATAAGAGGCCCACATACCACAAAAAAAAAAAAAAAAAAAATGTTGTAAATACAGTGTAGATGCTACATAAATAGTGACAAATTCAAGTTTTGCCTTTTGGAATTTTCTGGAATTTCTTTTCAAATATTTTTGATCATTTGTTCATTGAACCTGTGGTTATGGAAGGCCAACTGCTGTGAGAAGTATGTGGATAGGGCTTGAGGAAAAGTGCTGTCAGATTACATTTACCCTAAGTTATCCAGAGCCTGCTCAGAGCTGGTGGCTGCAGCAGCTTCTGAGAAAGAGGTAGAGTCAGGAGGATTTGCAACTGTGCACATAAATTTCTAATAAAATATTGGACTTCTTTTTTCAAAGATCACCCTACGGAACTACTTTGGAAAAAAAAACTAATCTAAATTACCTATGCTATAATTAATAGTTAACTATCATATAAGTTGAAGAAGTAAAAAAGTATATTACAAAGCTACTACTGTTCTTAAAAATAAAAGAATACTTTTTAAAACACAAATAAAGGCAGTGTGGCCAATACACTTTCAGAATTTTTAAATCCTTTTCCAGTAATTCAAAATAAGTGTAACCATAAAAGGTAAAGAATTCACGTTCTTAAACAAAATAGATCTTGGTCAGTAATAATGAATCTTCCAATCATAGTTGTAAAGAAACTTCTAATTTAATTTCTGAGCAATATTGGCTGTCAGGAAACTTTTATATTGTAAAATGCCTGAATATCAGTTTGTTTTTACAAATAATATCACATTTTCTATAAAAAAACTTTACTTCCTCAATACTTAGGTTTTTATATTGCAAACACATTCATGTAATCTAATGAGATTATTATTACTTTCATAAGTGTAACATTTGTAGCTCAATTAAAAGCAAGACTAGAAAAGCAACATTCAACAATACAAACATTCTCAACTTGTGTACACAAAGATAAACATCCATTAAGTAATCAGCATATCAGAGAGATGTTACAAGGGAGAAAAAAGGAAACAACAATCAAGAAAAGCAATTTTAAATGAGAAGGAATAATAAGCTAGAAAATTGACTTCTAATATTCACAGACAGACATTTTGTGTGTGTTTTTTAATATACATCTATTTAAAGTCTTTATCACTGATTTTTCCTACACCTTTGATTAAAACGTTATTTCCTTAATTGTTTAAATGATTTTCCTTAAGCCATCATATTGAAATATTACGTTCAAAATTAGCTTTGTCATTGAGTAAGTTTACAAATGATGTAAAATAGCACAAGACCACCACTAATTGATTTGTGACCTTGGAAGACTTATTTAAGCATTCAGTTTCCTCACCTGCCAGATGTCAGCTATAATCCTTGCTATTTCAGACACCTATGGAATTCCTGGGTGAAAGGTGTCATATAAAAACAATACCCAGTTACTTGAAATATCTGAAGAATACAGGTCAAATACTTTCTTGTAAGTGGTAATAAAGTCATTTCCTTGTTTTTTAAACCAGTGTTCCTTGCCCATGAGTTTGAATATCTAGCTTTTCATTTTTTTCCACCTTAACAAATATATATATTTTACTTTTATTTATGGACAAATATATCATTTGATAAAAGGTTTATTTACCATATCCAGATCCCTTTATATGAACAGAATCCCATCACATTTACTAACAGCAAATATGTAGACTCTAAAATTCAAGTTTTAGACATATGTACAGCTGGATTTTTTAATATGTTAATTTTTAACACTACCAACTGCGTTAGCATTGTTCTCCATAATAATCAAATATTATTGTTAAAGAAAAATCACACTGGACAAGATGAGCAAAGCCAGCAACAGAGAAAAGAGCCCTGAGATAGAATTCTGACACTATGCCCTTCTGAAACAAAGAACGGGAAACCTTTTAAGAACTGGGGTGGATGGGGGGGAATCAAAGACCATCTATATTTACTAATTTTTTTTTTTTACATCTTTATTGGAGGATAATTGCTTTACAATGGTGTGTTGGTTTCTGCTTTATAACAAAGTGAATCAGTTATACATATACATATGTTCCCATATCTTTCCCTCTTGTGTTTCCCTCCCTCCCACCCTCCCTATCCCACCCCTCCAGGTGGTCACAAAGCACCTAGCTGATCTCCCTGTGATACACGACTGCTTCCCACTAGCTATCTACCTTACATTTGGTAGTGTATATAAGTCCATGCCTCTCTCTCGCTTTGTCACAGCTTACCCTTCCCCCTGCCCATATCCTCTATTTAAATATTTTTCCTTCTGAACATATTCTCAATGGACATATCCTCAAGTCCATTCTCTAGTACGTCTGTGTCTTTATTCCTGTCTTATCCCAATGTTCTTCATGACATTTATTTTTTCTTAAATTCCATATATATGTGTTAGTGTACGGTATTTGTCTTTCTCTTTCTGACTTACTTCACTCTGTATGACAGACTCTAAGTCCATCCACCTCACTACAAATAGCTCAATTTTGTTTCTTTGTATGGCTGAGTAATATTCCATTGTATATATGTGCCACATCTTCTTTATCCATTCATCTGATGATGGACACTTAGGTTGCTTCCATCCCCTGGCTATTGTACATAGAGCTGCAATGAACATTTTGGTACATGACTCTTTTTGAATTATGGTTTTCTCAGGGTATATGCCCAGTAGTGGGATTGCTGGGTCATATGGTAGTTCTATTTGTAGTTTTCTAAGGAGCCTCCATACTGTTCTCCATAGTGGCTGTATCAATTTACATTCCCACCAACAGTGCAAGAGGGTTCCCTTTTCTCCACACCCTCTCCAGCATTTACTGTTTTTAGATTTTTTGATGATGACCATTCTGACTGGTGTGAGATGATATCCCATTGTAGTTTTGATTTGCATTTCTCTCATGATTAATGATGTTGAGCATTCTTCACGTGTTTGTTGGCAGTCTGTATATCTTCTTTGGAGAAATGTCTACTTAGATCTTCTGCTTATTTTTGAATTGGGTTGTTTGTTTTTTTTTGTTATTGAGCTGTATGAGCTGCTTATAAATTTTGGAGATTAATCCTTTGTCACTTGCTTCATTTGCAAATATTTTTTCCCATTCTGAGGGTTGTCTTTTGGTCTTGTTTATGGTTTCCTTTGTTGTACAAAAGCTTTGAACTTTCATTAGGTTGCATTTGTTTATTTTTGTTTTTATTTCCATTTCTCTAGGAGGTGGGTCAAAAAGGATCTTGCTGTGACTTATGTCAGAATGTTCTGCCTATGTTTTCCTCTAAGAGTTTGATAGTTTCTGGCCTTACACTTAGGTCTTTAATCCATTTGAGTTTATTTTTGTGTATGGTGTTAGGGCGTGATCTAATTTCATATTTTTACATGTACCTGTCCAGTTTTCCCAGCACCACTTATTGAAGAGGCTGTCCTTTCTCCATTCCTGCCTCCTTTATCAAAGATAAGGTGACCATATGTGTGTGGGTTTACCTCTGAGCTTTCTATCCTGTTCCATTGATCTATCTTTCTGTTTATGTACCAGTACCATACTGTCTTGATTACTGTAGCTTTGTAATATAGTCTGAAGTCAGGGAGCCTGATTCCTCCAGCTCCATCTTTCGTTCTCAAGATTGCTTTTGCTATTCGGGGTCTTTTATGTTTCCATATAAATTGTGAAATTTTTTGTTCTAGTTCTGTGAAAAATGCCAGTGATCGTTTGATAGGGATTGCATTGAATCTGTAGATTGCTTTGGGTAGTAGAGTCATTTTCACAATGTTGATTCTTCCAATCCAAGAACATGGTATATCTCTCCATCAGTTTGTATCATCTTTAATTTCTTTCATCAGTGTCTTATAATTTTCTGCATACAGGTCTTTTGTCTCCTTAGGTAGGTTTATTCCTAGATATTTTATTCTTTTTGTTGCAATGGTAAATGGGAGTGTTTTCTTGATTTCACTTTCAGATTTTTCATCATTAGTGTATAGGAATGCCAGAGATTTCTGTGCATTAATTTTGTATCCTGCTACTTTACCAAATTCATTGATTAGCTCTAGTAGTTTTCTGGTAACATCTTTAGGATTCTCTATGTATAGTATCATGTCATCTGCAAACAGTGACAGCTTTACTTCTTCTTTTCTGATTTGGATTCCTTTTACTTCCTTCTCTTCTCTGATTCTGTGGCTAAAACTTCCAAAACTATGTTGAATAAGAGTGGTGAGTGTGGGCAACCTTGTCTTGTTCCTGATCTTAGAGGAAATGCTTTCAGGTTTTCACCATTGAGGACGATGTTGGCTGTGGGTTTGTCATATATTATGACAAACCCTTTATTACGTTGAGGAAAGTTCCCTCTATGCCTACTTTCTGGAGGGTTTTTATTGTAAATGGGTGTTGAATTTTGTCAAAAGCTTTCACTGCATCTATTGAGATGATCATATGGTTTTTCTCCTTCAATTTGTTAATATGGTTTATGCCAATGATTGATTTGCATATATTGAAGACTCCTTGCATTCCTGGAATAAACCCCACTTGATCATGGTGTGTGATCCTCTTAATGTGCTGTTGGATTCTGTTTGCTAGTATTTTGTTGAGGATTCTTGCATCTGCGTTCATCAGTGATATTGGCCTGTAGTTTTCTTTCTTTGTGACATCCTTGTCTGGTTTTGGTATCAAGGTGATGGTAGCCTCATAGAATGAGTTTGGAAGTGTTCCTCCCTCTGCTATATTTTGGAAGAGTTTGAGAAGGATAGGTGTTACCTCTTCTCTGAATGTTTGATAGAATTTGTCTGTGAAGCCATCTGGTCCTGGGCTTTTGTTTGTTGGAAGGTGTTTAATCACAGTACCAATTTCAGTGCTTTTGATTGGTCTGTTCATATTTTCTATTTCTTCCTGATTCTTTCTTGGCACGTTGTGCATTTCTAAGAATTTGTCCATTTCTTCCAGGTTGTCCATTTTATTGGCATAGAGTTGCTTGTAGTAATCTCACATGATCTTTTGTATTTCTGCAGTGTCAGTTGTTACTTCTCCTTTTTCATTTCTAATTCTATTGATTTGTGTCTTCTCCCTTTTTTTGTTGATGAGTCTGGCTAGTGGTTTATCAATTTTGTTCATCTTCTCAACGAACCAGCTTTTAGTTTTATTGCTCTTTGCTATCATTTCCTTCATTTCTTTTTCATTTATTTCTGATCTGAATTTTATGATTTCTTTCCTTCTGCTAACTTTGGGTTTTTTTGTTCTTCTTTCTCTAATTGCTTTAGGTGCAAGGTTAGGTTGCTTATTTGAGATGTTTCCTGTTTCTTAAGGTAGGATTGTATTGCTATAAACTTCCCTCTTAGGACTGCTTTTGCTGCATCCCATAGGTTATGGGTTGTCGTGTCTCCATTGTCATTTGTTTCTAGGTATATATTTTTTTATTTCCTCTTTGGTTTCTTCAGTGTATTAAGTAGTGTATTGTTTAGCCTCCATGTGTTTGTATTTTTTACAGATCTTTTCCTGTAACTGATATCTAGTCTCATAGCATTGTGGTCAGAAAAGTGTATTTACTAATTTTTTTTTAATCAAAGGAAAAGTAAAGTTTCTCATATCTTCTTGTCAGGAGGTAATTTTACAACTTGTGTTACTGATCTAAGTCATGAGCCCATTGCACAGTGAATACAAATAAACCAAAACATCAGAGTTTGGAGCAGAGAAAGGTTTATTGTGGGGTGAAGCAAAGATAATGGTGGGATCAATCTCAAAAACCCCAAAGTCCCCAATGGCTTTGGGGAAAATGATTTTATAAGCAAAATTTGAGGTGAGAGCTGCAGGGTTTGGGATGTTTTTTCTGATTGGCTAGTGGTGAGGTAACAGGACAGTGCTCACGAAATCTTGTGCTCAGCCTGAAGTTGCCATTCTCCACCTGGGTGTGCACCTTAGTTACTACAGAACTCAAAGATATTGTTATGTATATTCCTTGAAGATGAACCAGAACCCTACTTTAATAGTTGCTCTATTGTTTCTTGAATGCTCCTCCCTTGTTTCTGTATCCCCTCCCTTCCCTGATTAGCAACAGTTTGAACCTGCCCTTTGGAACTCAGGGAAAGTCATGGAGGCTGAATGAAGCCTATTTCCTACAAACAAGAAATGGGGGACACAGAAAGGATTTGTACCCAGGAGAGCTACAGGGTCTTGCTCGGTTTCACTTGAAGTAAAGTGCCCACTGAAATTAAGCTCCTACCTTTCCACAGAGACTGAGAGATGGCAGCACTAGCTTCCTAAATGATTATATTTCAAAGGCATGGCTTCTTTTGAAAGACAATCCTAGGCTGTAAAACTAACAAGAAGGTTTTAAAAAGATTTACATCTCAAAGGATCATAGAAAAAAAATATAATTACAAGTTGTCTAAAGTAAGTGTTCTAAGAAAAGAGAGGTCAGGGGTCTAGAGTGAAGAAAAAGTCTGTCTAAAGTTTAGTCAAGCTGAGGGGAAACACTAACTCTGTCTTGGTCACTATTGGAGGGAAGCAAAATGAGCCTCACCAAAATATGCTTGTTTGGAAAATTTATTATTCTGGGCTGATTATTTTTGAGAGGCTACAGACAGAGGAAAATCTGAAAAGAGTAGATGTTACCATTTTGTAAGTGTAAAAAATTAATAAACAGAAACCTCAATTAAATAGAGTTGGGAAAACCAGAAGGGGGAGCTGTCCTGCCCTGTGATGATAGCAGAGCCCAACAGGAAGAAGAAAGACTCCACTTCTTTCCTGGCAAGGACACAGCCAATGACAGGTCATGGACTCTTTGTTTGCTAGAGCCATCCCAGCTTTCTGTCCCCTCTATAAAAGCATTATTCAGGAAGAACGAGGGACATTTACTCCTTCCAACTACAAGGTATCCTCAGGTGACTGAGAACACAGTGGAAGTGTCTGAGGATTAATCCTTGTAATGTGCAGTAGTCCCACAGGGAACCCCACCACAACTTAAGCAAATAATGCTCCTCCGAGGACACACAAGATAAACTGATCACCTAGTGCTCCAAGCACCCACAGCAGTTTCAGACTGTTGGAAGGAGAAACTGAGACACATAAAAGAGTCAAACCAACCCAAGGATAACTCCTTGGGAGCTAACTCAGAAGCAGCACAGATCCAATCCCCCACACTGTCCTCAGAAAATTGTTCAGATCATATCTCATATTTAAATTAAGCTACCAAATTAATAACAGGAAATTGTACCTCAAAGGACAAACAGTTCCCTGATGGACAGTCACCTGTTAGGATACATGCTGGGTTTATGTATAACACTTACAGAACTGATACTTGCAACTACTTACTAATTGGGACTTAAAGGAAATCCTGCCCTAAAATGGCCAAGATGGGGTTCTTTTGGCATTCCAAAATTGACTTTTGCATGCTCAAAGTCAACAGAAGGTAAGAATTCTTACCATGTCAGTCTCCTGGATCCCTGCCTTCAGGGTCTACTGGGGACAGTAATGGTAAGAGTGTTTCTCTTTTCTAAAATTAGATTAGCAGGAGAAAATATGTGTAGGGTTAGCTCTTTGGATCCTTTGATTTAAATGGAAAGACTTCGTTTTAAAATGGAGCTAAAATTTTAAAGAGCTCTCATTTTAAACTCTTATACCTATTTTAATTGGTATGCAGAAGCCTCAAAGGTTTTGTAATTTCAAATTAGCCTCATTTAAGGATTTTTTTGTAGAAAGCTAATGGAAGATTAATAATATAGGGACTTCCCTGGTGGCACAGTGGTTAAGAATCCACCTGCCAATGTAGGGGACACAGGTTCGAGCCCTGGTCTGGGAAGAGCCCACATGCCGTGGAGCAACTAAACCTACGTGCCACAACTAATGAGCCTGAGCTCTAGAGCCCACAAGCCACAACTGCTGAGCCCACATTCCACAACTACTGAAGCCCATGCACCTAGAGCCCATGCTCCACAGCAAGAGAAGCCACCACAATGAGATGCCCGCACACCGCAATGAGGAGTAGGCCCCACTCGCTGAAACTAGAGAAAGCCCGTGTGCAGCAATGAAGACCCAATGCAGCCAAAAATTAATTAATTAATTAATTAATTAAAATAATAATAAAATAATGTAAGAGGTACCTAAAACAAAAAACTATAACCTGACATAGAAGATGCCCTCTATCCCTTGAGTACTCATTCTAGTAATCTTCTATCTGAATTGCCTTTTCACTCTGAAAACGCTATTAAAAGGTTACCTTTAGAAATGGGGCCACTTGAGGCTGTAGGTGATCCTTTTCAGGTCAAGGCTGAACAAAAGCCCATAGTTAAAGAACTTCTTGAACCTTGAAAGGATCCTCAAAAATTTTTGTAAATGGGGCTTCCCTGGTGGCGCAGTGGTTGAGAGTCCGCCTGCCGATGCAGGGGACACTGGTTTGTGCCCCGGTCTGGGAAGATGCCACATGCCATGGAGCGACTACGCCCGTGAGCCATGGCCGCTGAGCCTGCGAGTCCGCAGCCTGTGCTCCGCAACAGGAGAGGCCACAACAATGAGAGGCCCGCGTACCACAAAAAAAAAAAAAAAAAAAAATTTTTGTAAATGGATTATCAAGATGAAAGGCCACCTATATGACTAAACTTGTGACCATAGTTGATATTCAGAGCTCGATAGGATTTTTTGTTTGTTTGTTTTTGGTCTTCTCTCCTAAGCTAAATGAGAGAAAGGAACACATTCCAACATAGGTAGATAGGTATGTCAGTCCTTTGATATCATTTAGGTGGCCACCCAATTCTTTAAAGAATTAAAAACAACTGTTATTGTTTTATAAATCTAGTCTTTACAGAACTAGTAGTGTGTCTCCAGAAACAATTCAAACCCCATTAATCCTTTCCATCACTCCCAAAACCTCCTCTATTTAAGAAGCTTGTAAGTAAAAAATAAATACATACATACATACATACATACATACATATTTAAAAAATAAAAATGGCCTTTAGGGAACAAAACTCCTAGGAGAAACTTGCTTGCATTTCTCCTCCTATGCCTTTGAGATGTAAATGTTCTACTTGGTCTATTCCAGGATCTCTTATCTAGGCGATCTTTTTTTTTTTTTTTTTTTTTTTTTTTTTGCGGTACTTGGGCCTCTCACTGTTGTGGCCTCTCCCGTTGCGGAGCACAGGCTCCGGACACGCAGGCTCAGCGGCCATGGCTCACAGGCCTAGCCGCTCCGCGGCATGTGGGATCTTTCCGGACCGGGGCACGAACCCGTGTCCCCTGACACGCCAGGCGGACTCTCAACCACTGCGCCACCAGGCAAGCCCCCGGGCGATCTTTTTAAAATACAAATTTCAGGAAGTTAAGTCTTATCAAAAGAAAAAAGGAAAGGGTGATAGGTCATTTGGAATTTGACTTGTCAAGGACAAATACAAATCTTCAGTGTCTTCTCCATACACATTAGTGAAAAGGGTTTAGCCATCTAAACAGATGACCTTGATTTGTTTCATCTGCCAGAAACCCAATCCAAATACAACCTCATTTGTAACTGATGATTTTTATATTATTGAACCTGACTCATGGCAGAAATATTGCTATGTGAACTATGGGGTCTCTGTTTGTGTCTACGTGTGTGTATACAAACACGCACACAAACATAACACATACATATATATATATGTTGTAGATGTGTGGTATTGCCTAAATTAATTTGTAAAAGAGCTCCATTTAATTGGCTTAAAGGAAATTATGTGTTTATATAAAAACTCAGAAATAGGGCTTCCCTGGTGGCGCAGTGGTTGAGAGTCCACCTGCCGATGCAGGAGACACGGGTTCGTGCCCCGGTCCGGGAAGATCCCACATGCCGCGGAGTGGCTGGGCCCGTGAGCCATGGCCGCTGAGCCTGCGCGTCCGGAGCCTGTGTTCCGCCACGGGAGAGGCCACAACAGTGAGAGGCCCGCGTACCGCAAAAACAAAAACAAAAACAAAAAAAACTCAGAAATAGAAAGTAACCCAAATGAATATCAGGATTATGTGATCTAGGATTAATTTTTAATGAATAAAAACAAGTTTATGTTTGTTGGTTTAATTAATGTAGACATGTCTTTAGAGTCATTAACATTAAGTATAATACTTTGATTGTACCTAGGTTTACTAAAAGTCAAATAAGGTCTTATTATTTCTGTTGCAAATTTGTCAGCAAGAAAAATAACTTAGTATGATAAACTTTTTATAAGTAAATTAAATGTAAATAGGTTAAGAGTTTTTAGGTAAATTTTTTAAGAAAAATTTGTTTATAGTATGTTTGCTTAAAAATAGTTTCCAGAATTTTTTTAGCTTTAAACTTTATAGTCTTGATAAATGAAGTTAATTGATGGAAGTTTATTAAATATCTAGGACAGTCCGAAATAAAATAAGACACTGGAACATTAATTATTGAACATAGGTTTCCTTTTACAGAGAAACTAAAGAGATTTAGGACTATTAATAAATATGTTTGGTGTCACACTGAAAAACAAACTCTATAAAAGAACACGTGTCTTTTAGAAACCATAAATAGTATTTATAAGTTTGCCAATTTATGGAATGCTAACATAAAAGACAGTTCATAATTGCATTCTTAATTTTCCTAAGAAATTACGTTTTTTAAAGGTTAAGAATTCTAATTAAAATATGTAACTAAAACTACTGAAAATTAAGGAGGAAAACATCTTTGAATACAAGGAAAAAAGAAGGTATAAGGAATGGGAATACATTTTGTTAAGGGAAAAGAAATTAATTTTGTCCTAAAGCTGGTTATTTCTAAATAGGAAAGAAAATAAGGTACAAATTCACACGGATATAGAAAGATGTAGAAGGTTTGTGAGAAAAAAAAAGGGGGGGATCTTTAGAAAGGAGTGTGCGGTCAGGACTGACTAAGATTAGAATAAATTTAGTTGAGTAAATGGATTTTAATATTAAAGGTAAGATGGTGCAAAACCTGAATTTCGTTTCTTTCTCTGTTATGAGGACAAAGTTTTCTTAGAATATTGATGTTCTTTTGGTAACAGATTATAAAGTTCTTTACCTTTTAAGTAATTTGTTGTAACTTTCTGTATTTGTCCTTGAAATATTTTATTGCCACTTTGGTTAAGTGAATAAGTATTGTTTCACAGTGACCTATGATCCTATTTGACCAAGTGTTTTAAAACCTTTCTGATACTTTTGAAAAACTTCCCAAGCATCAAATTCTGAGTTCTTTTGACCCCCAGCTAAGATTTGTGATGCTTCTGAGAGCCCAGAAATCTACATTAAACTAATTAAGCTTATTTGCTATGTTAAATTACATGAGACACATTGTCAAATGAGTGGTGATAATCCTTCTTGGGTTATGCCAAACAGGTAAATGCCATTAATATAAATGTTCCAGAAACTATATAAAACTTCTAAAATTTAAACATGTCCTGGTATAATGTTTTCAGTTATGAGTCTAGTTATCTTAAAATGTTGTATGTCATAGTGGTAACCAAGTTTATTTTATCAAATACATTGTAATCAGGGCTTTAACAGTGCATTTTTTGAGCTTTTTGTCATTTATAGACAGTTATTGTTATACTCTGATGCTTTTGCAAAGAATGCTTCATTGTCAAGAAGATTCATAGAAAGGACATTTGACAAGTACAGGTTTCTGATAACTTTCAGATCATACCACTGAACTGCCTAAGAAGTTAAAGAATTCTAATAGAAAAACTGATGGCTTCATAAACTGCTAAAAAAAGATCAACAAGAATTAGTAACATAGGGCTATTTAATCTTTATTTTCCAGATAAGGAAATCTTTACCCTTATGTGAATTATGACTTAGAGTAGTTTGGTAAAGTATACCTTTGTGAGCAGAATTGAAACATTTATCTTTTCTCCCTACCTGATCCCTCCAGAAATTGGAAACACTTAGGTTCCCAGCAGCATTATCAGGTGAATAAGAAAGGCCACCTCCTGACAGGTGCGGAAATCTCAAGATATTTGAGAGACCTCAAGAAGAGAGGAATTCATCCAAATCTATACATATCACAGGCAGAATCTAATGGCAAGCCGTTGGCATGACCTTTCCGGCCTTGAGAGGCCTTTTAAAAGTTCAATTTGAGATTCTTTATAAAAAGTTCCAGCAAGGCCAACTTAAGAGTCTGTATGATCAATTACACTTATGTAAATAATCAGGCCAAGTTTATTGAACCAGACTTATTTTTCAGACAAATTAGTCTTAATTTGGCTATATTTGGTAGACATTTGGGTAATTTTGGAGAGAAGAAATTAGTTTTTAGTGGATATTAAGTTCTAGTGTTGCTGTCTTTGAGGTTTTTGTATTTACTGTCTAAGACTCACTTTCCAGATGGCTCCCTGTTGTGATATTACATTATTGTAAAGTTTAATTGACTTATTAAAAGGACATTCTAGGTTTGTTCCTGAAGCTTATCACCGTTATCTATCTTTGGATGAAGATCAGATGCCCCATGTCCTGAAACTAGGAGATTATGCATATTGGAAAAGACAGCAGACAAAGAACTCTTTATAGCTGCCTTGGAGGGAGCCATATCAGGCCTTCTGTCCTGAATGGACTGTAACTCCTGTCTCTGACACCTGACTTTTACTGACTAAGACCAGCACAATCAGATGGTATGTGAAGTAGACAGCTAATCCAAGATGTTGGATATACATTTTTGATTTACATTTATATTTATAAATATTACATATATATTTATACGAAAAGAGAGAGAGGGACTTTTAACTGCTTAAAGACATATATTAAATGACAAAACTAAATTACATGGCATTTGTGAGGAAAAGAAGTGTAAGAAATAGATTACCAAAGAAGCCAGGACAGTGGTTCCTTTTTGTAGGGTTGGTAGTGGTAAAGTTTGATTGGGAGGGAAAGAGGGAGCACATGGAAAGTACATAAGATGGCTGGGAATGTTCTATGTCCTAACCTGGATGGTGGTTACCAGGATGTACATCTTACAAATCATTAAGCTGTGCATTTATGTGATTTTCTGAATTTATACAATAATGACCATTAAGGTTAAAAAACTTTTTAAGAAGTTTAAAAAATTCTAGATTGAACATGGTTAAACAGGTTTCTTTACTTTGGTAGCTCTTAGAGCCTTTAAAATGCCAGTGCAAACTGTGAACAGTTACGACGGTAATTTAGCTTGCAACATTTAACAATCTAATTTAGCCAAGAAATTCTTTTTTTTCTCAAAACACCTATTAACAGTTCTCAGGACACTAGTGTTCCCTGAAGCATAGCTCAAGAAATGCCCATTTATTTAATACATCACTGTAAAAAACTGGTATCCTGCGTCCTTTAAATATATATATATATATATATATATATATATATATAAAAAATATCAAAATGCTACTTATCTAATAAAACTTAATTAATTTACTAACACTCAGTACAAATAATTTTAAACACTTTCTGCTTGCAAATAAGAAGCTTTATTTAAGCCAAGACTATTCCAATTCTTTTTGGGTAGTTCTTGCCTTCATTCAGAAATAAAATTACAGTTACTGGTTTCTTAGCAATACCTATTGCTTTCTTGATCATTAAAACAGAACTCTTTCCAATAAGGACAATGAGTCTATGCTTTAATAGGAGAACACAAAATTAAGTTCAATGAAATTAAAATCTCATAATTATTGTAGTTTTATAACAGAGTTTTGTTATATATTGTGAAAAACAATAGCTATAGAAAGGCTAACTTAATTTATACTACTTGTTCCCATCAACCGTGCTTTCATAAGGTATCATCATCAGGCAAGTAAAGAAGACAGATTTTAAAATTAACTTGAAAGGAATGCAGGAGTTCAGGCTGACCTTCTCATGTGGGACCAAAAGGCCCTGACTCTGTGCTGGGTGTTCCATCCAGACAAACTATGCTTAAGAGGCAAGGTAATCCCCATACAAGCTGAGAATGTTATACTATATACGGAGGAGATAACTGTGGACAGAGATCCTGGGAGAGGTGAGGCCACCCCAGTATATGCTAAGAACATTAATGCCATGCAATGTGGAACAGATGCAAATGGACAGAGGCCCTAGAGTGCTAAGCTAATGCTACTTCCAGAAGGCAGGCTTCCATCAGCAAAGATAAAGATATTCAAAATAATTCACCTTATTCACTGGGAAAATTATTTTTACACCTTTTATTTCTATTTTGCCCAAAAGATAAGGGTAACTAAGAATTAGAACTTTTTAAAGTTCTTTTCCATAAAGTCAAAGTATTGGGGAAATTAATAATTTTTATGTTAGAAGTAAGAAATTAATATAAAGAAAGTGATGTCAAAAGAACTCCAATAAATGCAAAATTATGTTATGGGTACCCCAGTGGTCTGTAACACCCTGTCCTACTGCGCCACAGAATGATGGTAGGCTTCTACATCTACATGAAATGAAATCTACATGAAAATGTCCATTCTCATTATTACAAAAGAAATTCATATAGTGAAAATTGTAATAAAAGTCATGTTTTTAAAATGTAATTCATTCATCTATTATAGCTCCAAAATTAACTGTAGTAAGTCTTTGCTCCATCACAGTGCTTGGGTAGCCAAAGCTGGAGGGTCATTTATGTTGAAGGACTGCTTTGGGTAATGAGATCCTTTAGGTATATTTAGATAACGACATGCTTAACGTCAAACTACAAAAGCAAGCAAGTTGTGGTGAGCTCTGGCCACATTTTATTCATTTAGTATTGAGTATTGATCTTAGGCAAATGACAGAGTTGGACTGACTTCTTTTTTTCTTTCTAACTTCAAAAAACAGCATTAGAAAGCCATTAAAAGAAAACTAAAGTCTACAAAATAGATAAGTAACCTTGGTCTTAACCCTTCAAAAATAAGTGCAACAATAGCAATTATTAAATACCTTATCAAGCTTAAATAGTTACACTTGTAATAGATTCCTTCTCAGAAGAAAACACAGGTACATATAACAGGTTACATGCATTCAATCATTCATTCATTCAGTAACACCTACTGAGAGCCTTCTAATGGTCAGGCACTGAGTGTACTTGCTACTGGGGATACAGTAGAGTTAAGGAAGACATAGTTCCTGCTCTCAGGGAGTGTGAAATCATGTGAGAAAGTTGGAGGAGAAAAGAGGCAATCAATTTCCCCTTGAGCAGTTGAGTGTTGCAGCAGTGGAAGCCCCATGCACCTGGGAGGGTCCATCATAGGTGCACTAACCACGACTTTGGGGATGAGCAGAGACTCTTGGAACAACTATCTTCTAGACTGGATGAGGAATTAATCAAGCAAAACAGGACAAAAGCACTCCAGACAAAGCAGACATGTGCCAATGCCCAGGGCCAAAGGAGAGTGTGGAGCATTTGGGTGATTAGCAAATAGATCAGTCTGGCTGAAGCCCAAGTGAAAGGTGGTTGGTAGACAGAAGGCAGAAGAGATGGGCAGAAGTTGGGGGGAAGGAGGGAGTTCTTTAGGGTGTTTGAAGCTCATCCAGAGGGCAGAAGAGACCATGGGAAGGTCTAAGATGACAGTGACTTAGTCTCATTTGTTTTGAACTCAAATAGCCACTTCACAGACCTGATAGCATTTTGTTTTCACACCACACGTGGCTTCAGGAATGACTCTAGAATCATCTTGCTTCTTACTATATGCTTGAAAATTAAAAGCGGCATGAATGACAACATTTGCTTTGTGAGAAGAAGGAAGATGGTAAGTTTAACAGGAAGGGTTGATCTAACTCCATAGACATAGTAAGAGTCTTTTCATTTGGACTTAATTATATAAAATGTTTGTATAAATATTGCTATCATCTCTCCATTCCATGGATTTAATTTTATTTCTTACCAGATAATATCCTTTAATTAGAAGATGTCTGGGGTACCTCTTTCATTACAGAATAAAAGCCTTTAATAACACATTAGCATAGTAATATGGTTTGTTATAGGTGCTACTTTCCAAACTGATCTTTGTATCAAGCATGCAGTTGAAATTTGCCACAGTATTAGGAAATCTAAGGTAAACTAGTGATGTTCTCAAAATGATTTTCCTTTACTCAACTTTTCAATATATTCATTTAGAAAGTGGAATTCATTGGTCAATAAATGGCATAAATAAGGTTTCTATCAGAGTCCATCTCCATATGAATCAGTTTCTCTGAATTATAAAAAAAATTCTGATCTAGTGTCATAACTGCACCATAGCTTCAGAAAAGAAAAAACAAAACTGAAGAAAATTGATTCCTTAATTTAACTTCTATTTCTAATGAAGCATCAACTCTCCCTGATGGTAGAACAGCAGGGAAAGCCCATTACGTAAAGTACAGGACTCTGATGACTTTGTTTTAATACATTTATAAGTAGGGTGGGAACTAGACCTAAGAATAGAAATAAAATAACACAAGATCTGAAAAGGCTGAGTAACAAAATCTAACTCTTTTTTTGATACAATGATTTTGCAAAATAACTTATTAAACTTATAGACTAACATTTTTAAGAATCCTAAAGCATTTCTAGAATACTGACAAACTATACACCAAAAAAGATTGAAATACAGTAAAATCTAAAAAAAAAAGGATTGCTACGATTAATCTTCTAAGCATAAAAGTTCTGTTATATCAGTGAACAGAATAATACGTGACTTACCTACCATTAACGAAATGTTAAGCTTTAATTAATTAAGTTTAAAAGCCCACCATTTGCAAAGCAAATAGTACCCAGCAGGGAATACAAAAAAAGGAAAAAGACCCAGCATCTGTCCTTCAGGTAGCTAGCTGAAGTAACAGACACATAAACACAGTTATAGAATGAAATGGTCTCACAGTCAGAGATAAGCATAAGGCAATATGGGAGCACATTGCAAGGGCATTTTAGGTACAACTGTCTCGATTTTCACCAAATGCAAATCTAAATTCAGTTGGATACTCAGGAAAAGTTAAAAGTCAGGTGTCAGAGAAATTCATGGATACAAAGCTTCACTAAAAATATTTAATAACCAAATATGAGTCTTATTTCAATTCAACAAAAGTTACTGATATTTGAGGACCTACTGGATATTATATGATCTGCTGATAATAGAGACCAAGCACAGCCCCAGCCTCAAAGAACTCATAGCCCAGTAGAATTTTATATTAAATTAAAGAATATGTAGACGGAAACATCTGTGTTAGAAAAATTTAACAAGAGCTTAATCTTTAACCTGGTATACACCTGTATCATAGAACACATCTTTTTGGAATCCAACTTTATTGCCGTATTTACCAAATTGTACCATTTTCTTCTCAACCATTTTCTTGTAAACTCTTAAATTTGGAAATGACACATCATAGTTCTAAGGGAGTTTCCAGTAGAGTGTTGATCCTTAAGAGTTGTATTCATTTCAATAAAGCTAATCTATTAAATATATAATCTAAAATTTCTAAATTAGTCATACAAATAATTTCATCCATTAGATGATGTCCTTTCCAGATCACTTGATCTTATTTGAGATTTTTATTTTTAATCACTGTGAATTTGTTCAGATGTTGCAACTACACTGTATCAGCCAGTGAATAAAGTCAGCTTTCCCTCTACTTGTATTGGACAGAGCTTAAACTGCGTAACTCAGACCTTAGAGCTGAGAGGTATCCAAGAACATGCATTTGAGTCCAGTTTAACATGTCCTGCTAAAGCATCCTCATCATTTAAGGATTATTTTTATATTACAGAAAACCCCATTTTCCTTTTGCAAATATACTACAAGTCCTATTTAAAGAAAGGTACACAGATCTGGGTGAATATTTACAAGAGCCCTCTGGATTTAACCTAAAATTATTAGCCTTTCTGCTGTGTGCTTATAAATGAAGCATAGTACAACATAATAACCAGATCGACCACAATTAGAGCCCTGAATTAAAGGCAAGAAATGAGACATTTTGACAGCTCTGGAACATTGCCTTTCTTGGGCCTCAGTGCACAGCTAGGTAGCACAGGTGTTCCTGTAACTGCAGTACAATGGAAAATTCAGTGCTCAATGGCCTTCAAATTCTCTTGTGTGATGGGGTGTGAAGATCGGGTGTCAGTACTGTCTTCCTGTCATTACATGAAACACAACTAAAAACACTTTGGACTTTTGGCTGTCCTAAACGAGGTTAAAAGTATATATTGGGTTTCTTTATCATGCAGTCATAGTTTCCGTAACCACATACATGCATTTTTACAAATATTGAAAGAAATATTTTAAGAGTGCTTGTTAACAAAAATTTACATCGTAATATATTCCCTGTCTCATGTTAAAATGGTGTACCTAAACTCTGCCACTTTCCTAGTTAATCTGCAAAAATTCTCTCTAAGAATGTATTGGGAGTAAAAGGAATGTGGTTTAGTTGTTTATTTCACCAGAAGGAACAGGAGAAAGAGGAGGAGGAAGAGGGGGAAATTCATTCTATGGCAAATTAGGAACATTATATTTGCAAACCACAGACCATCCTCTGTTCCCTGATGAGAGTGGTCATCACTCAGGGATCTCTGGAAATATAGGCTGAAGCCCAAGAGTGGACTCTGAAAAGTGCTGGGAAAACACAATGGAATGAGTTACTACTGTGGGGAGAATGCAAAAGACACTATGGAAGTGCCAAATGTAGACAAGTATCTAGTGCAGAGCATTCATGTGGGGGAAGTAGGGACCATCATTTGGACACAGCAGGGGGGCAAGCCATGCCCAGAGCCCTTCTCCTTCCAGCTGGCCTTGCTGAGCGCAACGCCAGCCAGGGCTCCGCAGAGCTGTCTGCCTCTGCCCAGCAGGGTAAAAGTCACCGTGAGGGGCAACTCCACTCAGCAGTGGGGTGGCTTTCATTGCCCACTTTAATCAACCTCCAAATATTAAAAACAAGAACAGTTTAGAAATAATCCCACTTGCAGCAACATGGATGGACCTAGACATTATTATTATAAGAGAAGTAAGTCAGAAAGAGAAAGACAAGTACCGTATGATATCACTTATATGTGGAATCTAAAACATGACACAAATGAACTTATTTACGAAACGGAAAACAGACTCACAGACATAGAAAACAAACTTATGGTTACCCAAGGCGGAAGGGGGTTGGGGAGGGATAAATTAGGAGCTTGGGATTAGCAGATACAAACTGCTGTATATAAAATAGATAAACAACAAGGAACTATATTCAATATCTTATAATAAACAATAATGGAAAAGAATATGAAAAAGAATATGTACATGTATGTATATGTATATATGTGTGTATATACATGTATATATATGTGATATATGTGTATATATGTGTGTGTGTGTATATATATATATATATATATATATATAAACTGAATCACTTTGCTGTACACCAGAAACTAACACAAAGTTGTAAATCAACTATACTTCAATCGTAAAAAAAAAAAAAAAAAAAGAACATTTTACCCTCTTGGAAAAAGTACTGTGTTCAAATATGCTCTATAACAATATTTTAAAATCTATGGGGAAAAATACTCTGTTCCCTGATTTGAGCTGTCTTGGGGCCCTAAAAACTGCATTGTACTGGTTATTTATGGGAATGTGGAAGGACCAAAGCCTACAGTGACTTTTAGGTTACAACAGAGCCCTAAAGCACAGGTAATTGCCCATGGCAATAAAGACTTTGTCTTGAGAGTTTAAGGCCATTACGGTCATAAACTGAAACAGAACCTGCATCTGACTCTGTAAGGGACACGTATGTGAAGCCATTGTCTGCTACTGAGGGTAGCATTATCCTCTAACCAAAAACTAGTAGTGGGCATCACTTTCCTTTCACTTCCTTAAGCACCATCATTCTCCTACTGACTGTTCCACCCTGAAGGCATTAGCCTTGCTCCTGATCTATGAACTGTAAGTGACAGGTGCACTGAGTTGCCCATGGAATTATCTCTTCTCAGAGAGGGAGTTTGCTGGGGAGCAAAATAGTAATGATTTGGCTGTCCTGCCACCTCATGCTAAAGATTTAATTAATAATTTTGTTACCTCATTTCTGGCCACTGACAATTCATAACTTTAAGCCTTATTTTCAGAATGATTTCCATAATGGAATTATGGCCAATTTTTGTGTTGGCATTTTTGGCCCATAAAACAAGAACACAGTAGAAGACAGAACGCCACCTGGAAGAAGGACCCAGATAAACTAGAATTGTTACTTAAGACCTTGCATCTTCTCCATTGGCGTTGAATTCAACAACTGGAGCAGTCAAAAGGGACAATTATGAAAGTTTATGTTACATCTTGACCGCTCTGGAATCACCAGAGGTCCCCAAAGACAAAGGTTGATACCTCAGCGAGACACTTCAGATGACCCAGAGTTCAGCCTTCTAGTAATTCCCAGCATCATCCTTAACCGGGCCACGCTCTGCACTGTTCCTTAAGGTGCCCTGTTGTCAGAGGTAAACTACTCATTCCCTACTCCTGATTTTGTCTTCCTTGGGGAGGGAACTCTTCTAGCTGTAGGAATCCCAGCCTTTCCTCATCCTCTCACTCACTGCTTTTCCCCAGTGAGGAAGAATTTACCACTGCTGAGATTGGAAAGAGAAATTAGGCACCCCCATTCAGGCTCCTGTCTTCTCCCTTGTGAACAAGCCTACCTACAGGAAACACACATATTCCTCCTTACTCCATGCCTCAAATTTTAAACGGTTCTGCTCCCAAATGAAGCTGTAGTGGAGTGAGGTGAGTTGGAATGGGAAGGCAGCTCTTTGCTGACTAGTTTGGGGATTTTCACTTTAGAAAACACTTGACCACAGAAGGAGCATTTTTGTTCCCCTCTGCTTTACTACTGTCATACTTTTCAATCGGTTCAGAGCACATAGAGGGACCAGGGGTGCTATTTCAGGCTCACCTCAAAGACCACAGAACTATATTTATTTACAACTTCGTGTTCCAGGAGTTTCTGCCATCTGGAAGGCACTTCCTCATTCTTTTCACCTTTTCCAAATCTATGCATCATTCAAGTTTTTTCTCAAGTCTTAACTTCAACCACAAAACTTTCCACAGAGTAGCTGTGATCTTTAAATAATGCAGTATGTGTGAAAGCATTGTGCCTGGAGCAGTAGGTATATACTAAGTGTAACTTTTCTATTCTTAGTCATTCAGGTCTATGTTAATCCTCACCATACACTGCTGGTTTGAGAATCAAGTGGTACAAATTTCTAGAAATCAGTTTGATGGTATGCCCAAATAGCCATAAAATTAACCATGCCCTTTGACTCAAAATTCTACTTCTGAGAATCTGTGTTGAGTTAAATCTTGAACCAGTAAATAGTTATAAACCAAGATAAATGTATGATGATCACTAAGGACATGACTAAGTCAATTGTGGTACAGCCATATAATGGATTGTTATGCAATATTTTAAACTATACTAGCAAGTTTTTAAAGATGATACAAAGTATTTTTATACCTCTTTACCATCTTGCCTCAGTAGTAATCATTCCCTTTCCTGCAAAATAATATAAAACTAAGTATGTTGCTTTATTTTTCACTTTCATTCTTGTATCATTTTTCTACATTGTATTTTAAGAGGATTTTTCAATATTTTCTATCATCAGAATCATCATTATCATCATCTAAAAAACATGAAATTACATGTGCTAATGTTATAAGCATTGCATTATGAGGATTTCCTTAGACTCTGCCTTCTAGAACTTTACAAGCCAAGGTAAATGACCACATTGTATAGTAAAAACTCAGTAATTGAGTGAATGTTCTGTACTAGTGAATGGAGCAGAAGGCCAGATATCAAGTCAATATTCATACAATATCTGAATAAATAAATAAATGATTAATCCATCATCTCCTCTTTCTAATTGTATGTAAATCATCCATTGCTTTTTGACTTTACTTCAGAAGACACTAATTCCCTAGCCCATGATTTCCCCAACACTTATTTTGTTCATTACAAATGATTATTTGTAAATAATCATTCCTCAACCACCGAAGATGTCCTTGGTATTACCAGCTGTAAAGCATGAGATGGAACACAATTTCAGAATGAAGCAGGTAATTAGGAAATTACCAGTCATGTGCATAGAAAACATTAAACTGTCCCACTTCAGTATTCCTACTACCCTATTTACATGTATTCAGGGCAAAACATTTCTCTCTCCTAATGCTCCTCAGAAACGGACAGATCATTTATGTCCAGAAACTTTACTTGTTCTTAAGCCAAGATGTTAGTGAATCCTTTTTTTTTTTTTATCTTAGATGGAATCCACATAGACAAAATAATAACCCCAAGAAGCCAAGTAGCCAATTCTCAGGTATATTATGAAACATACATTATGAGACTTACATACAAGTTTAAAAATATTGGTGGCTTCCCTGGTGGCACAGTGGTTGAGAATCTGCCTGCCAGTGCAGGGGGACACGGGTTCGAGCCCTGGTCTGGGAAGATCCCACATGCCGCGGAGCAACTAGGCCCATGCACCACAACTACTGAGCCTGCGTGTCTGGAGCCTGTGCTCCACAGCAAGAGAGGCCCGCGCATCGTGATGAAGAGTGACCCCTGCTTGCCACAACTAGAGAAAGCCCTCGTACAGAAATGAAGACCCAACACAGCCAAAAATAAATAAATAAATAAGAAGTTGTAAGTACAAAGATTTAAAAAATATATATATTGGAAAGGCTACTCAAATTTGCCATAAATTTTTTTTTCTTTATTTTTATTTTATTTATTTATTTTTTTTAGGCTGTGCTCCTTGGCATGCAGGATCTTAGTTCCCCGACCAGGGATCCAACCTGTGCCCCCTGCAGTGGAAGTGTGGAGTCTCAACCACTGGATTGCCACAGAAGTCCCCATAAATCTTCTTACTTAAAAAAATTGCAACACTTTTATGGGTCATTTCAATAGTAGTGGTATCAAGTTGTTGTTAGTCTTAGAACCTTTTCTGCATGTTAATGTAAGTGACATCTGACATAGACAAAGAATCTGACCATGGTGTAAAACCATGCACACAAGTATAATAATAAATTTTATTCATTTTATTAACTGTGAATTACTGCTATATTTTTATCTCATTTGAACCTTCTTACATTATTATTGTATTTCCTCTTTGAATGTAAGAAAGTATTTTTTAAATGGCATATTCACCACTACCAACATAGGTCAAATGACAACACCTGGATAATATGGCCCCATGTTCTCCTGCTGCAGTGCAGATGTCACAATGTCTGGCTGCCCACTCTCATGTTAGGCTTACTTTTCCCTGCACCTAATCTTGCCTTGCTAGCTCACATATCTTCCTGGATATCACAACATTAGTCATTAACATCCAATAACCTAGAAAACTCTCTTTCAGATAAAGGGCACTTCCTGGAAAATCAGAACATTTGACTGAGTTTGTATTTTCTATATGTTCAGGGTTTCCTAGAGCCTTAGAAAACCCTAACAAGTCACCTTAAATATTATCTATTGATTACAAGACAATCCAGTATACATAAAGAATGGTTTTCAAATTTTAATCCAATGAGTTAATCTACTAAAACATTTTCCGTGTCTGAGGTCCCTTCAAAATCTGAGACACCAGCTGATAATTATAAATTTTATACATTTTTTTAAACTGTAAGAAGCTAATTACAAGAATTTTCTTGGTGAACAATTATTCTCCATGACAGCATTCTTCTTTGAAAAGCAGAAAAGATTTTCAGGGAAGTTTTATTAACATGAATTATTAGACCCTGAACATACTATTTGTGTTTCAGGTAGAGATAGTGTACTACACCATCAGTAACCAAATTCATGGACATAATGTATAAATCAGATGCATTGAGAAGTTCAACTACCAAAGAAAGCAAATACTCATATCCACTAAGCAGTAAACTGTCTACCTGTGGGTGTATATATCTACATGAAAAGACAAATTGTTATCAGCTTGCTTGGTGAGTATGGACACAGAGAAGGGAGAATGATCTCTATGCTGGTATCATCAAACAATGATCTATGTAACATTTTATAGATAGATTCTTGAGTTATTGAGTCAATCTTCTTTCTAGCCAAAATGTTAGAGATACACTGAAAAGTTATGATTGCATTTCACTTTTCAGACCAGTTTCTCAATTTTCCTTCAGATACAGAATATGCATTGGATTGTATTTTAGTGGGTGTGTGAGTGCGTGTGTGGTTTGGTTTTTTCAGATACTTTCCAATCAAGTACATTCTTGCCGTATTGCTATATCTTTTTGGTAATGGTGTCAGGCTCCTTCTGTAGATGGTCTACCTTTTTCATTTTCTTCCCCCTGCCCCAACTCCGTGCAGCATGTGGGATCTTAGTTCCCTGAACAGGGATGGAACACACACCTCCTGCATCCCTGCATTGGAAGCACGGAGTCTTAACCACTGGACCGCCAGGGAAGTCCCCTACATTTTTCATTATATCAGTGGTTCTTAATTGTACTTATTTACTTATATCTCAGATACTCTTAAAGATATACAAACATTTTAGGCCTTTTCCCAGAAAAAAAAATATAGTACACGCACACAAAATTTTGCACAGTCTTTAAAGTGTTTGACAGGAATTGTAAAGTTAGTTCATGTACTACAGATCTGTCAAACTTGGGCTATCTTACCTGTCCAGACCAGATCATACTTCTTATTTTTATTCTTTTCAGAATGATAAAAAATTTCAGGACACAAAAATGCAAACATACAATCTGACTTTTACATATTTTACCAAATACAGTGTCTGGCCAATGCCTAGATGTCATCCAAAGGCAGAAACAGTCAGAGGTGATATCCAGTCTAAGCTGCAGAGTTGCCATTGCCCATGTTGAGGATGGAGGTGAGCAAGCAACAGACAGTTTTATCTGCAACTCCCAGTGAAGGAAAAAGCTGATTTTAATCCTCTTTTCACTTTATTACAAGCAAGAGTTATGGGTCAGGATGATTCACCTACCCTGGGGCTCTAAGAAGCAGGGCGAGCAGGTTTTATCCTATTCTATATAAAATAGAAAGCAAGCAGACACAACTTCTAAACAGATCTTTTTATCACTAGTCAGCAGACAGTATACCTTCTCTGCTGTTGTACTGAGTCAGCCTGCTTTCAGAAAGCACGCAAAGGCCTTGATGTATCTTGTTCAGGAAAAATAATCAATAGTTACTATCCCATTTATTTGCCAGGAAACAGTGGTTTGGGGAGATCTCCAGGCCCACACAGAAGACTTCTCAGGGTCTTCCACAATAGCACTCCCCAACGTACATTGATTTTTCTTAATTTTACTCAGAGACACTAGAAGTTTGGGGAATACCTTATTGCCATCCTTTTACTTCCCTTCATTTTTCTTTTGCTAAAAAGTACTGGTGATGTGTGAATATATCACTTATTAATTTTTTAAGTAGTGTCTAATTTCCAATGGCTTAAATTGACAACTTTTCAGATGCTTCATATCATTCAAAGAATTAATAATAAAATATATATTTCTCTTCCCTTAAAATTAAATTAAAAGTTGCAATACAAAAAAGCCCTGGTGATGAGCATGTGGTGTAGGGCAATGAGACAGATTTGTAACTTATATGTAAATGCTTTTTAGAGGGCATCATGCTGTGTTTCTCTGCCTCCATAACACATATCACAATGTCTTATTTGTAGATTATAGATTTACATTTGAGTGTATTTTGTAACTTGTCTCTATCTCACCAACTTCATCTGTTTGGTCATTAATTCTGTAGCTATTCTTTCTTCCAGGGGTCAGAGGACTATACTCTTCCCATTCCACACTTTCACTGGGTCTGGTTTGTTATCCTCTTTTCTTTGACTTGCTTCTCTTCCTTTTAACTTAGTAGACCTAGCAGGCTTTAGGCGTCCAAATACTTATGATCTGATCACCCGTACTCCTGTTAGATTAAACTACATGAAATTGCCATTTTTTAGGTAAAATACAGTAAAATGTTGACAATTTAAGATGGGTCGTCTATAATTTGTTATGTATATTTGGAAAAAATATTAAAGAATTTTGTGAGATAAATGTAGGCCAAATGCTTGACACATAAGGGCTTTTTTACATGCTATTTTAAAAATTATTATTATTATTATAGCATCATCATCATTATTATTTAAACTAATTCAGTGCTGCCTATAAGGAGAGTCTGATATAATACCTCGGGTATTCTACTCAGGTATGTGTGTACAGTGCTTGAATAGCCATTTTATATTGAGACCTCTGGGGATATAATTTAACATTCTTTAGTCATTCTAAACTTATCTTTAAATTGCCAGATTTGAGTATTTATCATCTTCAGGCTACTTGTTTGATTATATTTATATCCAGTCATGTTCACAAACTAATGTTATCCTCTTTACAATAATATTCCTCAGGAGCAAATAAGTTCTTAAGAAAATAAGTCCAAAGGAAATGATCTAGATATATTAGGTATTCCAAAATATCATACTGCAAACATATCAAATATTCGAGTTTATCATTATTTTTATTCAAATTTGCATGGATCAAATCTACAGGCAAAAATCTTCTTCAAATCTTTTTTGAATTCTTTTTTTATATATACAGCAGGTTCTTATTAGTTATCTATTTTAAACATATTAGTGTATATATGTCAATCTCAATCTCCAAATTCATCCCACCACCATGATCCCCTCCCACTTTCCCGCCTTGGTGTCCATATGTTTGTTCTCTACATCTGCGTCTCTATTTCTGCCCTGCAAACCGGTTCATCTGTACCATTTTTCTAGGTTCCACATATATGTGTTAATACACAATATTTGTTTTTCTCTTTCTGATTTACTTCACTCTGTATGACAGTCTCTAGGCCCATCCACGACTCTACAAATGACTGAATTTCTTTCCTATTTTATGGCTGAGTAATATTCCATTGTATATATATACCACGTCTTCTTTATGCATTTGTCTGTTGATGGGCATTTACGTTGCTTCCATGCCCTGGCTATTGTAAATAGTCCTGCAATGAATATTGAGGTGCCTGTGTCCTTTTAAATTATGATTTTCTTAGGGTATATACCGAGTAGCGGGATTGCTGGGTCATATGGTAATTCTATTTTTAGTCTTTTAGGGAACCTCCATGCTGTCCTCCACAGTAGCTGTATCAATTTACATTCCCACCAACAGTGCAAGAGGGTTCCCTTTGCTCCACACCCTCTCCAGCATTTGTTGTTTGTAGATTTTCTGATGAAGCCCATTCTAACCGGTGTGAGGAGATAGCTCATTTTAGTTTTGATTTACATTTCTCTAATAATTAGCGATGCTGAGCAGCTTTTCATGTGCTTCTTGGCCATCTGTATGTCTTCTTTGGAGAAATGTCTATTTAGGTCTTCTGACCATTTTCTGATTGGGTTGTTTGATTTTTTTAATGTTGAGCTGCATGATCTGTTTACATATTTTGGAGATTAATCCTTTGTCCGTTGATTCGTTTGCAAGTATTTTCTCCCATTCTGAGGGTTGTCTTTTCGTCTTGCTTGTAGTTTCATTTGCTTTGCAAAAGGTTTTAAGTTTCATTAGGTCCCATCTGTTTATTTTTGTTTTTATTTCCATTACTATAGGAGGTGGATCAAAAAAGATCTTCCTGTAGTTTATGTTAAAGACTGTTCTTCCAATGTTTTCCTCTAAGAGTTTTATGGTGTCCTGTCTTACATTTAGGTCTCTAATCCATTTTGACTTTATTGTTGTGTATGGTGTTAGGGAGTGTTCTTATTTCATTCTTTTACATGTAGCTGTCCAGTTTTCCCAGCACCACTTATTGAAGAGACTGTCTTTTCTCCATTGTATATTCTTGCCTCCTTTGTCATAGATTAGTTGACCATAGGTGTGTGGATTAATCTCTGAGCTTTCTATCCTGTTCCATTGATCTATATTTCTGTTTCTGTGCCAGTACCATATTGCCTTGATTACAGTAGCTTTGTAGTATAGTCGAAAGTCAGGGAGTCTTATTCCTCCAGCTCCATATTTTTCCACTCAAGACTGCTTTGGCTATTTGGGGTCTTTTGTGTCTCCATACAAATTTTAAGATTTTTTTGTTCTAGTTCTGTAAAAAATGCCGCTGGTAATTTGATAGGGATTGCATTGAATCTGTAAATTGCTTTGGGTAGTATAGTCAATTTCACAATATTGATTATTCCAATCCAAGAACATGGTATTTCTCTCCATCTGTTTGTGTCACCTTTGATTTCTTTCATCAGTGTCTTATAGTTTTCTGAGTACAGGTCTTTTACCTTCTTAAGTAGATTTATTCCTAGGTGTTTTATTCTTTTTGTTGTAATGGTGAATGGGATTGTTTCTTTAATTTCTCTTTCTGATCTTTCATTGTTAGTGTATAGGAATGCAAGAGATTTCTGTGCATTAATTTTGTATCCTGCTACTTTACCAAATTCATTGATTAGCTCTAGTAGTTTTCTGGTGGCATCTTTAGGATTCTTTATGTATAGGATCATGTCATATGCAAACAGGGACAGTTTTACTTCTTTTCCAATTTCTTTCCTTTTATTTCTTTTTATTCTCTGATTGCTGTGGCTGGGACTTCCAAAACTACATTGAATAATAGTGGCGAGAGTGGGCATCCTTGCCTTGTTCCTGATCTTAGAGGAAATGCTTTCAGTTTTTCAACATTGAGAATGATGTTTGCTGTGGGTTTGTCATATATGGCCTTTATTATGTTGAGGTAGGTTCCCTCTATGCCCACTTTCTGGAGAGTTTTTATCATAAATGGGTGTTGAATTTTGTCAAAAATTTTTCTGCATCTATTGAGATGATCATATGGTTTTTATTCTTCAGTTTGCTAATATGGTGTATCACATTGATTGATTTGCATATACTGAAGAATCCTTGCATCACTGGGATAAATCCCTCTTGATCATGGTGTATGATCCTTTTAATATGTTGTTGGATTCTGTTTGCTAGTATTTTGTTAAGGATTTTTGCATCTATATTCATCAGTGATATTGGCCTGTAATTTTCTTTTTTTATAGTATTTTTGTCTGGTTTTGGTATCAGGGTGATGGTGGCCTCATAGAATGAGTTTGGGAGTGTCCCTTCCTCTGCAATTTTTTGTAAGATTTTGAGAAGGATAGGTGTTAGCTCTTCTCTATATGTGTGATAGAATTCACCTGTGAAGCCATCTGGTCCTGGAATTTTGTTTGTTGGAAGATTTTTAATCACAGTTTCAATTTCATTACTTGCGATTGGTCTGTTCATATTTTCTATTTCTTCCTGGTTCAGTCTTTGAAGGTTATACCTTTCTAAGAATTTGTCTATTTCTTCCAGGTTGTCCATTTTATTGGCATAAAGTTGCTTGTAGTAGTCTCTTAGGATGCTTTCTTTTTCTGCAGTGTCTGTTGTAACTTCTCCTTTTTCATTTCTAATTTTATGGATTTGAGTCCTCTCTCTCTTTTTCTTGATGAGTCTGGCTAATGGTTTATCAATTTTGTTTATCTTCTCCAAGAACCAGCTTTTAGTTTTATTGATCTTTACTATTGTTTTCTTTGTTTCTATTTCATTTATTTATGCTCTGATCTTTATGATTTCTTCTACTAACTTTGGGTTTTGTTTGTTCTTCTTTCTCTAGTTCCTTTAGGTGTAGGGTTAGATTGTTTATTTGAGATTTTTCTATTTTCTTGAGGTAGGATTGTATTGCTATAAACTTCCTTCATAGAACTGCTTTTGCTGCATCCCACAGGTTTTGTATTGTCATGTTTTTGTTGTAATTTGTCTCTAGGTATTTTTTTTTTATTTCCTCTTTGGTTTCTTCAGTGATCTCTTGGTTATTTAGTAGTGTATTGTTTAACCTCCATGTATATGAGTTTTTTACGTTTTTTTTTTTTTCCCTGTAATTGATTTCTAATCTCATAATGTTGTGGTTGGAAAAGATGCTTGATATCATTTCATTTTTCTTAAATTTACCTAGGCTTGATTTGTGACCCAAGTTGTGATCTATCCTTGAGAACGTCCATGTGCACTTGAGAAGAAAGTGTAATATTCTGTTTTTGGATGGAATGTCCTATCAATATCAATTAAATCTATCTCATCTTTTGTGTCATTTAAAGCTAGTGTTTTCTTATTAATTTTCTGTCTGGATGATCTGTCCATTGGTGTAAGTGAGGTGTTAAATTCCTCCACTATTATTGTGTTACTGTCAATTTTGTCTTTTATAGCTGTTAGCAGTTGCCTTATGTATTGAGGTGCTCCTATGTTGGGTGCATATATATTTATAATTGTTATATCTGCTTCTTGGATTGATCCCTTGATCATTATATAGTGTCTTTCCTTGTCTCTTGTAACATTCTTTATATTAAAGTCTATTTTAGGGGCTTCCCTGGTGGCCCAGTGGTTAAGAATCTGCCTGCCAATGCAGGGAACACAGGTTCAAGCCCTGGTCCGGGGACGTCCCACATGCCACAGAGCAACTAAGCCCATGCACCACAACTACTGAGACTGCACTCTAGAGCCCATGAGCCACAAGTACTGAGCCCATGTGCCACAACTACTGAAGCCCACATGCCACAACTACTGAAGCCCACGTGCCTAGAGCCCATGCTCCACAACAAGAGAAGCCACCACAATGAGAACCCCGTGCACCACAACAAAAGTAGCCCCCACTCTCTGCAACTAGAGAAAAGCCTGCATGCAGCAACAAAGACCAACCCAACATGGCCAAAAATAAAAATAAATAAAATAAACTTAAAAAAATTTTTTTAAATAAAGTCTATTTTATCTGATATGAATATTGCTACTCCAGCTTTCTTTTGATTTCCATTTGCATGGAATATGTTTTTCCATCCCCTCACTTTCAGTCTGTATGTGTCCCTAGGTCTGAAGTGGATCTCTTGTAGACAACATGTATATGGGTCTTGTTTTTGTATCCATTCAACAAGCCTGTGTCTTTTGGTTGGGGCATTTAATCCATTCATGTTTAAGGTAATTATCAACATGTATGTTCCTATTACAATTTTCTTAATTGTTATGGGTTTGTTTTTGTAGGTCTTTTTTCTTCTCTTGTGTTTCCCACTTAGAGATGTTCCTTTAGCATTTGTTGTAGAGCTGGTTTGGTGGTGCTGAATTATCTTAGCTTTTGCTTGTCTGTAAAGCTTTTCATTTCTCCACCAAATCTGAATGAGATCCTTGCTGGGTAAAGTTATCTTGGTTGTAGGTCTTTCCCTTTCATCTCACTTTAAATATATCTTGCCACTGCCTTCTGGCTTGTAGAGTTTCTGATGAGAAATCAGCTGTTAACCTTATGGGAGTTCCCTTGTATGTTATTTGTCATTTTTCCCTTGTTGCTTTCAATAATTTTTCTTTGTCTTTAATTTTTGTCAGTTGGATTACTATATGTCTCGTTGTGTTTCTCCTTGGGTTCCTCCTGCCTGGGACTCTGCACTCCCTGGACTTGGGTGGCTATTTCCTTTCCCATGTTAGGGAAGTTTTTGACTATAATCTCTTCAAATATTTTCTCAGGTCCTTTCTCTCTCTCTTCTCCTTCTGGGACAACTATAATGCAAATGTTGTTGCATTTACTGTTGTCCTAGAGGTCTCTTAGGCTGTCTTCATTTCTTTTTGTTCTTCTTTCTTTATTCTGTTCTGCAGCAGTGAATTCCACTATTCTGTCTTCCAGGTCACTTATCTGTTCTTCTGCCTCAGTTATTCTACTATTGATTCCTTCTAGTGTATTTTTCATTTCAGTTACTGTATTGTTCATCCTGTTTGTTTGTTCTCTAATTTTTCTAGTTGTTTGTTCTTTAATTCTTCTAGGTCTTTGTTAAACATTTCTTGCCTCTTTTCTTTTTCTGAGGTCCTGCATCATCTTCACTATCATTATTCTGAATTATTTTTCTGGAAAGTTGCCTATCTCCACTTCATTTTGTTGTTTTTCTGGGGTTTTGTCTTGTTCCTTCATCTGGTGCAAAGTCCTCTGCCTTTTCATTTTGTCTCTCTTTCTGTGAATGTGGTTTTCCTTCCACAGGCTGCAGAATTGTAGTTCTTCTTGCTTCTGCTGTCTCTTTTTTGAATTCTTAAGCTATTTTTATATCATTATAATTTTTTAAAATCAACCTCAAAGGATACAGAGAAGAAGTAGAATAAATGATTTTCTCACTGAACTTATGATTATTTCCCTCATTCTGATCAGTTTCACACCTTAGACGCTTGACAAGTGTTTATGTTGAGTTGATTTAGGCAGAAATTTCTTTTAAAAGATAAAGTAATTTAAGGGCCAAACTAAAGGATTTGCTAAATTAACTGTGGACTTAACTTTTATTTGAAACTTCAATGGTTGCTTCTGTTAATGAAGTATTGTCATAGAAAATGGGTGGCTTTGGAAACACACTTGTCATTGCCATAATTAATTCTCCCTTGGAACAAGCACAACATTCAGCATGTTTTGATGGTGCTCTAGCACACTGTGTCAGAACAGAAGGAAGACATGATTGACAAAATGTTTATGTGACAGATACATTCACCATATAAATACACATCTGATGAACTCGAAAATTAGCCTGCTGTCTGGAACAATGGTGCATATTTTAAAAGACTAACCTTGCAGAAAGGCTATTTTCCACTGCTCATTTCAACTACAAAGAGAATAGTAAAATAATGCTCATATACCAAAACAAAATGATTTACTTTATTCAGCCATTTCAAACAAGTGATGGCAGGAAATAGCAGGAAACTTAAGGCCAGACCACTTAAATCCCAATAAAATGCAAGGAGTGAATTTTTTTTTCTTCCATCGGGAGAGAAAGCCAAACATTTTTGCCTAGTGCTAATACCTGTTGACACATTTTACTAAATCTTAGATATTAGTTTTTGTAGATATTACTTTTTGTTTGCCATTTTAGGTATGCATACTTATTTTTAACTACCTTAGTCTTTAGAATTAGCAATGCACACACACAAATTGAGCTGTATTTCCAGTTCACCTGATCCTTGGTTTCCAGTTCTTAACTCTCTCTTTTCCCTACTTCTCCATTATGCTTCCCAGAGGATGACCCACCCCCTCCTGCTCCCTTATGCTATGCTCAGTTGCCCTGCTCCTTAGTCTTCTTTATCATCTGGCTATTGCTATGTAACAAATAATCTCAGAAATAAGTGGCTTAAATTAATAACCACTTATTTTAGCTCATGACTACAGGTTGACTGAGTGGTTCTGCTAACCTGGGTTATGCTTGTTTGCTGTCTTGTAGGCTTATTTATGTATGTGCAGGACAGCTGTGGCCTGGATCTTCAAAGATAGGCTCACTCATATGTCTGGTGCATGGTTGGTTGTTGGCTGGGGCAACAGGGATACTGGGCCATGTGTCTCTCATCATCCAACAGGCTAGTTTGGGCTTCCCTCACAGCAGCTGAGCAGGGATCAAACAGAAGCTTTCAAGAACTCCTGAAGTTTAAGCCTAGAACCCTAGAACTGACACAGTTAAATTCTGCCACATTCTTTTGTCCAAAGCAAGTCACAAGGTTCTCCTAGGTCCAAGAAAATGGGACCTAGACTTTATCTCTTGATGGAAGAAGCTTCAGTGTCACACAGCAAAACACATTATACAAGAAAAAGTGAAGAATTAGGAACCCTTTTGCGATCACCCAATCACATCTCTCTCCCATTATTCCAAATATGTTTACAACTTTTTTCCATGTCCATATTCCTATAAAACCAAATGAGCTTTGTTGACTAACTTACAGCAGACAGAGAAATCCAGGCTAGAAACCAAATCAAGAAACAAAGCCAAAAGGCAAGAGAAAAGTTGTCATACTGTCATTTTATTAGACGTGAATCTTCAGTATTTGATAAAGCATAATAAAGCCCTCTCCATGTTACTATCTTTGAAGTGAGTCCATATCATACTGTTGACTGTTTGGGACATGATCTTGGGTCTTGGGAAGTTTTTCAAAAAATATTACATAGATATATTTTAATGGAGGCAATTAAAAATGCTTCCATTGTTTTAAAAGATTCATTGGCCCATTGAATTGAACATAAAAGGAAATATAATGTAGAGGGAGAAATATACATAGATTTTGACATCAGATAGACCTGGATTCAAATTTCAATTCTGCAACTTACTACCTTTTGACTTTAGCCAAATTGCTTGGCCACTCTAACCTCACATGCGGTATAGTGAGTATACATACTGGGTATTGAACAAATTTCCATTTTCTAATGTATTAGTTTACTCTTTGTCAAAAATAAGAAGGAGACAGTGAAGAACCCAGGGAGATTCAGCTCAGAACTCTCCAATCTTATAGAGCTTCTCAGGTCCACATTTAAGCTATTTGAGAAAAAAATAATTCAATAAATATAAAAATGTTTAATTAGCATTCTTCATTGAGATTGTCAAACTCACATTTAGCAAGTTACATTAAATAATAGACCTTCTCCAAACATATTTTCTTTTTTTAAATAAATTTATTTATTTTATTTATTTACTTTTGGCTGCCTTGGATCTTCGTTGTTGCACGCAGGCTTTCTCTAGTTCTGGCAAGCTGGTGCTACTCTTCATTGCGGTGAGTGGGCGTAGCATTGCGGTGGCTTCTCTTGTTGCGGGGCACAGGCTCTAGGTCCTCGGGCTTCAGTAGTTTTGGCTCACAGGCTCAGTAGCTGTAGCTCTCAGGCTCTAGAGCTCACGCTTAGTAGTTGTGGCACACGGGCTTAGTTGCTCTGCAGCATGTGGAATCTTCCCGGATCAGGGCTCGAACCCACGTCCCCTGCATCGGCAGGTGCATTCTTAACAACTGGGCCACCAGGGAAGCCCCATCCAACCATATTTTCATGCATGAACTCTTGGATTTTCTTGGATTCAACTCTCTTCTTTAATTCACTATGAAAAAGAATATGTCAAAAAAGTATGGTACTTCAATCGAAATTGTCTGGGGTTTGGGGTTTTTTTTTTGTTTTTGTTGTTTTGTTGTGCGGTACGCGGGCTTCTCACTGTTGTGGCCTCTCCCGTTGCGGAGCACAGGCTCCGGACGCGCAGGCTCAGCGGCCATGGCTCACGGGCCCAGGTGCTCCCTGGCATGTGGGATCTTCCTGGACCGGGGCACGAACCCGTGTCCCCTGCATCGGCAGGCGGACTCTCAACCACTGCACCACCAGGGAAGCCCCAAAACTGTCTGTTTAATGAATAGTTTGCACCTTTGCTTTCATTAGGGTCTATATCTGTTAGCCACAGACTCCTGTGGCTAATTCTTGATAAGCCATAACAAAAATATACTGACAACTCAACACATGTAGCAAAAATAAACAAACAGACAATGATATAGTGTTTCTGTAAAAATTTTTTGCTACAAGGGAGAAGGAAACCGATCCCAAGCCCACTTAAAAGAAAGTTTGCTTACATTTTCAATACCCAAAAGGAATAAAGAAATCATTGTTCTATCAAGTTAAAAGGCATCTTTTACCATCTCACAGAAATCTCAACTTTCCATGTCCCTAGAGTCACAGCTAATATTGTACAGCTCATGGGTATTTTGAGGTGGTCTATTCTGCAAGATCCTTTCATTTATTTCAAAGAATTCATTTATTTGTATACTGTCTACCTCCTTTGCCAGGTTCAGTGATACACTGTGAAGTTTTCTCCCTGTGAGCACAGAAAAATGCAATCCTGAAGAATCTGAGATCTGGAGCTCTAGTTTTCAGGGTGGTGGTCCCCAGGGAGAAAACTGCCTAGAGAGGATCAACAGTCTTTAATTCTATCAGGAGTTTAATCTTGTAATGAAGCCTGAAAATTCCATTTTTGTTAATAGAAAAAGAACCAGCATGAAATGTAGTGCACAAACCATTTCCACTGGCAGCTAACACAGCCACACTGAGTCATCACAGACTCAGCATAATAAAATTGATTTAATTATGTTGAAGAGAATAGAGAGGAGATCGACTGAATCAACCAGAGGAGAGCAAGGCACCCAACTTCCAACTCCAAATTATAGAGAAGTGATACGCTTTCAGTATAGAGCTGAGATGCTCCTTTTTGACTTTGCCATCCTCAGGTGTCCTGTCTGGTAGCAACGCTAGTCTTTCTGAAAAGCAACTCTCCCTTGTTGGATGTCTTATTTATTCTTCCTAGACCATCCACTGTACCAGTAGGGAAAACAATAAGTGGCATGCTCATTCCTTTGGACCTCTCCTTAATCGTCCTGCATATTCATTCTTGTAATCCAAAGTATCCTCTGCTTAAAAGGTCCAGGGACATTTACCAAGTGCACATGGAGTCAACTTTCACCTGTTTACCTTAGGATCACGTTGTTATCAAATTGTTAAAAATAAAATAACACATATATGTATATATATTACATATTGTGTGTATATATAATATGATATTACATATATATTTAATGTAATATACAAATATGTCATTATATAACATATATAACCATTACATAATGGCAATTATATAACTGGTATATAATAGTATGTATAATAACTGTTTTATAATATGCTGTATATATACGTGTTTTTATATGCTATATTGATATATAACATACATATGTATATAAACACTGTTTACATATAAACTGTGAGTGAATAGGTTATACTTCAAAGAGAAAGGCAGTATGGCAAAGACTGAATTAGAGTCAGGAACTTTACTGCTAGTTCAGATACTATGGTGGATAGTTCAGTTTATAAAGCTTTCTGAGTGATCTTTCGGTACCTTATAGATTTCTCATTTATAAAATTAAAGGATTGGCTGAGATAATCAACAAAGCTTCTCTCACTTCTAAGGTTCTATGATCTAAGGATATTTACTAGGAATCTATAAGTTATCTAAAGTCATGGCCAGTATAACCCAAAGCAAAGCCTATATTTTTAAGTAGTTTATAAATGTAAAGTAAGGGTACAGGCAAAAATATGTGGCCATAGCCAACATTCCATTCCAAGGACCCTGCAGCAATTTGTTTTATAAAAAAATTACATCTTCACAAAAATATACTTCAAAGATATTCTACTTAGAGTTCAAATTTTTTCTCATCCTTTAAATGTACTAGAATCAGAGAAGACATATGAAAATTGATTAGTATTCTTTTCATTCTTCCCTAGTTTATACACTTTGATTTTTTTCTTACTTGCAGATGTCCCATGTGAATATAAGTATTATTACCTTATCCTTGGACTTCCACAGAATTAATGAACTGTTGCAATAGCCAATCACAATTTGTGTTTATAGTTTAGTGTCTTGTGAGGCTTATAATTATTTTCAGTTCAGATCTGCTAGTCCAGTAAGTGCCTTCATTATTCTTGGAGATGAAGAAGCTGTTGGTTATGCTGAACTTGTCTTCTCCCTGCACCTTCTTTCTTGGCCACTGCTTGTAGTAAACATCCTTTCTGCTCCAATTTAATAGAGCTGCCTGCAGAAGGTCATTTATTAGGTAATCACTTGTCTGTGAAAAATCCTAATTACTGTATGTTTGTCAAAGGGATGAAAATAACATTGCATTTGAATGTTGAATGAGGAGTAAACCAGCGTGCAGATGAGTTAATCTGAAGGTTTTTTTTTTTTTTAACTGGCAGATAAATAAATTTGTTAAGTGCACCTACAACTTGAGGATTAAAAAGAGAAGATACACTATCAGCTATAGTGAAGATAAAAAGGTGCAGAGTTTATGGTGTTATCAGTTTGGAGTTAAAGCAAAAGAAAAATAATTTATGAATGCTACAGGGATATATTTTTCCTGTGGAATCTTAGTGCCCCCTGCTGATCCTCAAAAAATGTTTTACATTGAAGATGGTTCATGTTTTTTCTTTCTAGATAAGTAATTTTTCTATTACGGTATTTCTTTACCAACCCTGGAGAATCTTTCCTATATAAGACTCCATCTCAGCAGTATACATGTTAGTATCTGTGGCTTCTCATAGAAAAACAAGTGATTCATCAAAAATGTATATTTGCAATTATTAAAAGATAGAGAGCAAAGAATTTGAAATTACCACCTGATAATATAACTAAACAGGTTGAACTTGTTAGTTAAAAAGTCAAGTCATCACCACTTAGGAAAGAAGACCTTGATAAAAGTGAAAACACATAATAAAATTACCAGGGACCAAAACCACAATACTGTTTCTGAATAAGATGAACAGATTGTTTATATTCATATTAGTTAATAACCAGACACATCAGACATTAAGACACAATATGTTGCTGGACACCACATTATTAATAATATTAATTTTGCCCATATTTTAGATTTCTCCAATACAGTATCTGTGAGAGAAATATTACTATTCTTATCTAAGAGGTGAGGAAAATGAGACTCATAAAGCTAATGTAAGTTACTGAAACACTGTACAATCATTTACTGGCAGAGAATCATCTGAGATTATTTTTAGAACAAAATGGGTATAAATACATTTTCTACACCTATTTCCCACTCCACTCCAGATGACTGCAAAGCAAATTACAGACATCTATAGATATTTCAGTATTTATCTCTAAAGATAAGCTCTCTTTTGAAAAATATTTTAAAACCAAGCAGAACCAAGATAAGTAACCATGGTGTCAACCTCTAGGTGCTCTCTTTATGTTAATCATGTCTTATATTTTCTGTATTCTAATGTTTTAACCCTTGGGGCCTTGCAAACCCTGGAGGGACTGCCCCTCCCAAGGTTAGTGAATTCCTAGAGATGATAAACAACTCACCCATGAGGGTACTTTTCAAACGCAAACGACCCAATCCGGGGCCCAAATCCCCAAATGCCTCCTTTATGGGGCTATTACACTCTGGACCACTATCCAACAGCCAATCACCCCAAGGTCAGGTACCAGACAACTAGGGACAACACATATGCCTCAGAACCCACTGAAATTATTTAAACTGGCTAATCCTAAACCTGTTTGCCCTGCCTCATTGATTCTTTCCCTTGGAAACTACAATAAATGTTCTTGCCCACAGTTCCCTGTCTCCTGATCAAACCCAGTGGTTTCCCATCTAGCCCCCATGGCACACTCAATTCCATAGGAATTGGGATCTGTGGGATATAACAAACTACCTTTTCAATTGCAGTTGTTTACTGATGTGTTGCCCTTCCTATACTTAAATAATGATAAAACCTGTTAAAATGCTACTCCGCAGAAACTGCTCTCAGTCTCTTTCCATTACATTTCAATAAGAAGGTAAAATTGGTATAAAATAAGTTATGTCTTAAACACAGCAATGCTGAATTATGGGGGTCATTTTTTTCACAAGTAGACTAAGACTCTCTCATTAAATAAAAATGAGGGCCAGTTATTTCACATCATTAAATAGGTTCATTGACATTCCTGGATGTCAAAGAGTCATTTCCCCAAACCATCAACTGCCACACAATCTCTGAGCCGTGATAACCCTAAGCACCCTCCAACATAGTGGTTAGACTTTAATAATATTACCATGGTTTTGAAAATAAAAAGATATCATGAAATCAGTCAGGCTGAGGTGTTGCAGGAAAAGCTATAAAAAGAGAGAAACTTACACGTCCAATTTTCCATCTGGCTGAGAAACTGACTTGGTTCCATAGTAGAGTTTGATATCTAACATCAGAGTTCCCATTACTGGGGGCGAGGGTGGGGTGGGGAGAACCTGCATGCAAGTTTTCCATCTGCATTATCTCATTTAATACTCACCATTCCTCTATCAGTTAGGCTTAAATTATCCTTATTTATAGATATGGAGGTCAAGACTCAAAAGATAAGAAGCTTGCTTGTCATGTTTCAAAACCTTGTTCTGACTGTACACATCATGTTCTTCCCACTAAGCCTCAACATGGCCACAAAAATCTCAAATTCTTCAACAAAGTTGTTATATTTCAAATAAAATATTTGGCATTATTAATTGGTCATCCTATGTTTAATAACAAAGTTGAGTGAAGTTTCAGGTGGTATCCTATAAAAAGCTCAAATTTAATTTTTAGCAAATATCAAGCTTAATGCCAGTAGGCAGTTGTCATCCTCCAATGTTGCAATGTAGTATGTTTTCCATACCTACACAACACAAGTGTCTACACTTGCTAGATCATATCACTCTCCTCAGATAGTCTACTCTAGTGCCAAGATCCAGTCCAGCACAGGGACATCCTCAGCCCAGAATGGGTTAGCCAGATTTAAAGAGGGGAAAAAAGGGGACACCCCATGAAATTTAAATTTCAGATAAACAGCAAATAATGTTTAGTATATCCCACACACTATTTGGAACATACTTCTACAAAAAACAGTATTTGCTATTTGTCTGAAATGCTAATTTAACTATCTTTCATACTGAAAATATATTCATCTGAAATACTAATTTAACTGTACTTTATACTGAAGTTCTGTATTTTATCTGGCAACCATAGCTCAACATCTTCCAGAGAATCTGAATTCCATCTGTGGTCTCATTGGGACATAATTCTATGCTGAGAGAGAGGAATGACAAACCCAGAACTGTAGTCCCCACACATTTCCTGTAATAATAATAATTATTAATCATAACTAATAATAATTTAATAATTAATTGATTTTTTGAAATAAATTAAATAACTTAATGAGGGTCCTCTAGACCACATCTGTGGACATTTCACATCCATAGCCCATCCTATTTGGAACAGGAAATTGTTGGGATAACCTAAAACCAGATGAGCTCCCAAGGTAGTAAAGGCAAGATGGCATGATTATTTATTTCACTATCTCATTCCTTCTCTCAGCAAGGCCCACTGAATCTCAGACTTGGCATTTGATGCCTTCATAAAAGGTGGATATGAGAATATAAGGAAGACATCATAGAAGACAGACAAGAAGGATAATTGTTATTAAGTAAACCCAGAAATCAATAAGTTGCATATAATGCCACCTTTACTATACCAAAGTAGTTTTTATTATATATATTGCTCCAATTTTAAATTGTATTTCCTGATAACAAACAGTTCAGAGCATTATTATTTGAGAGAAAGTGGTGTTTCTATTTCAGACTATTTGGAAAATGCTGATATTTAACCCACTATAATATTTCTGAATTCTTCTTGTGCTGATTTTAACCTCTTGGCATATTGGGTTTTCCTGGATATGGAAACATTCTTTTTGTTGATGTTGTTTCCTGTGAAAATGATTCATTTTTAGAGAAAAATATAATTTATTTATCAGAATTCAGACTGCTATGGCTGCATATTACCTGCAAATATTTTATGAGGTCTTTTTTAATTTTTTTTAAACTTTCAAAACTCGTAATCTTGGTTCAGTGAAGGTGAAACCTTTTAACTGAAAGATGAAAATGACAGCTACAGTCACACTGAGTGTTAAAACAGGTTCTGACGTGAAGGAATATTGGTAGCTTGGTGACATCCATCTTACTATGTGTTTCTAGAACAGTGAATATCATATTGTTCCACTTGCCAAAATGTCATGAATTTGAAGCTGGCCTCAGAAAATGCCATCAGTGCTGGCTGTGAAATTTCCTTTGACTCAGATGGAAGAACAATATTATGTGCTCTCTTTTCTGTAAGACTGCAATTTAAATCAAAATCAGTTTTCTGGGCCAATTATATACTCAGAATACCTGATTTCAGTCTCCAAACTAGTGAACCAATGAAGACACTTTAAGAGAGTTTAGAAGGCAAATAGCTTCTTGTAATGGGCTTTTAAGAACCTGATTTAGAGGCCCCTCACTCCCCATCTAGGAAGATCATGGCCCAAGGTCTTTCCATAAGTAAGATGAGCAGAATGAAGGCAACATCAGGAACATATTCACTATGTAAATAAACAGTGAAATAAGAATATCTAAAACTGGGAAATAGATACCAGAGATATAACCAAACACCTTAAGTTTGATAATGAGGTTATCATCACAAAAGCTGTCCAAATATGAACAGGAAACATCATTTGGAAGGAATAGCTTCCAACCTTGAGGTTCCATGATTCTATGATTCTCAGAAAACTCTCATCATACATTTCAGAATACATTCAGTGAATGAGAGAAAAATTATTCACATTTTAAGGAAATCTTTTTATAACTGACTATCTTTTTTTTTTTTTTTTAGTACGCGGTCCTCTCACTGTTGTGGCCTCTCCCGTTGCAGAGCACAGGCTCCGGACACACAGGCTCAGTGGCCATGGCTCACAGGCACAGCCACTCCACGGCACCTGGGATCCTCCCAGACCGGGGCACGAACCCACGTCCCCTGCATCGGCAGGCAGACTCCCAACCACTGCACCACCAGGGAAGCCCAAACTGATGTATCTTTTAACATCATTTATCATTCATTTGTATTTTCTTTATATATATTTTATCCCAGCATTTTGTTTCAAAGAGCATCTAAGACTCAAATCTTATTAATGGGATTTTACAAGAATTAAAGTTAATATAAGGCTGTGCTCTTATAATTATTGGAGGTATTACAATATTTTCCAAGTGTTTATGATCCTTGGGATATTAATTATCAAAGAAACACTGATTCTTTTTCCTCTTATCATGTGAACACACAGGTCTGGGAATCCCATCAAATATCTAGTTTATCCCTGACTTATATGCAAAATAAAACAAAACAAACTTTATGTTAGTAGCTGTTTATATGGCTTAGAATAGCAGTTTTCAAACTATATTCCATGGACCCCTAAGGGTCTTTGTGTTCCTTTCAGAGTGTCAGTGAAGTTAAGTGTATTATTGCACTTGGGAGCTTGCTGCACAGTAAATGCTGAATCAACTTCCTGCCACACTATGCAGTTTAAGAAAGGAAATCTGCAGATCAATGTAGGTGAGATCCCACCACTGCCTGGGGCCATGTTTCCACAGTTCATCTACAGGCCACCTCCACTTCCTGTAAGAAACAATGGAGGGAGAGGTCAGAGATCGCTATGATGGTGAAAGGGAAGAAAGGATAAGCAAAAAGTGAAGAAAGTCACAAAGAGATTCTGGGGAAAATAATTCTTGGTCACCTGCCATTTCTTCTACTTGTGAAAACAGAAACAAGGAGGTAGTGCTCAATGCTTGATTGTTCTTTCCTCTCCCCACTCCACCACCGACATCCATAAAGTGTTCCTGCTTCACTTTGTTTCTTCTATATTTATATCACTTAAAAACAGTGAACTAGCATAAGAGTAACATGAAATGTTCTGTTCCCAACTCAAAAGTTATGATAGAAAGTTATTTAATGCAGTTGCCAACAATGCCACAGTGCTAAACATCTCTTGAGTGGGAAAAACAAACAAGCAAACAAAAAACAGTCTCAGAGATTTATCAAGAGACGCCTCCCTAAATTAACCATCACGGATTTTTCTTCATGAGCATTTTGTTAAGAATACATCTGATTGGACTTTCTCTTCTGGTAATGAGTAAAGCCCTAGTAGGATGACTTGTGGAAAACAATTTTAAAATCTGGACGAGAAGCAGGTAGATTCTGATGGGAAGGACACACTCAAAGGAGGGAAGATTTACAAAGTGATTTAATGTTGTTGCAGTTTTACCCTGTGCCAACAGCAGTGTACATGACCCACAGGACAGCAGGGAAAACTATGAAAACCCAGGTGTTTCTGACCTGGAGGACTAGAATGCTGCATCTGAAGAAAGTATGGCTACTGGAGAGATAGAGAGGATCTTAGAAGGGAAAGAGTCTGAGAGCATATCTCCATATTTGTCTTCCCACATCTCTGGCTGACCCTTGAACTACACGTATGCAAAGCAGACTCAAAGTAGTTCAGCTGAGGACCAAAGAGCCTATCTGAGACTAGAGTTGCTACCCAAGTGTTTGCAGTTCATATCTAATTGATGCAATATCCTTCAGAAAGAAATAGAACACTCATCAGAGAAAAATAACATAATCTAGTGTTTCCAGACTTACACTTAAAGCATCCAGTATACAATTCAGAATTATGAAGAACTAAGAAAATAGAACACATGCTCAAAAGAAAAGGAAATCAAATATGACCAGACCAACCTCAAAATTACCCAAATATTGGAACTAACAGGCAAGGATTTTTAAGAAGCTGTTATAATTCTCTCAATGAAGTAAACTAAAATATGCTGTCAATGAATGAAAGATAGGAAATTACAGCAGCAGCAAAAAAATAAGTAATAAAAATAAAATTTTTGAAAGATCAGAAGAAATCCTACAACTCAAAATATACAATATCTAAAATAAAATTTTCTTGGAAGGACATAATATTCTACTTGATCAACTAGACAGTAAGTCAGCAAGGACATAGACGATATGAATAACGTGACTAAGCACACTGATGGGAATATCCATGGCTAAATTTACATTTTTAACATGATGGATGATATCAGAATCAAGTCTTAACAATAATTATATTACTTTGCAATAGCTTATTCTAGATATTTCAACAGAGTGCATATTTCCACTTAAGAGCTTCAAAAGCATTAAAGCATAATCAAGAATTAGAGATGGCCCACTATAACAAATTAAATATAGATAATCCCCCAGCATCCTTGCACATAATACATAGCAGTTAAGAGTGTGGGCTCTATATATCCAGAGAAAACTCTAATTCGAAAAGATACATGCACTCAGCATTCATAGCAGCATTATTTACAATAGCTAAGACATGGAAGCAACCTAAATGTCCAACAACAGATGAATGGATAAAGAAGATGTGGGATATTCATATACAACGGAATACTTCTCTGCCATAAAAAAGAATGAAATAATGCCATCTGCAGCAACATGGATGGACATAACGATTATCGTACTAAATGAAGTAAATCAGAAAGAGAAAGACAAATATCATGTGATATCACTTATATGTGGAATCTAAAATATGATACAAATGAACTTATTTACAAAACAGAAACAAACTCATAGACATGGAAAACAAATTTATGGTTACCAAAGGGGAAGGGGAGTTGGGGAGGGGTAAAGTTTGGGATTAGCAGATACAAACTACTATATATAAAATAGATAAACAACAAGGACCTACTCTATAGCACAGGGAACCATATTCAGTATTTTGTAATAAACCATAATGGAAAAGAACACAAAAAAGAATATATATGTGTGTATATTCTTTTTTGTATTCTGAATCACTGAATCATTTTCTGTATACCAGAAACTAACACAAAATTGTAAATCAACTATACTTCAATAAAATTTTCTTTTAAATTATATGGGCTGTAAAATCAGATGGAGATAATGATAGAACACCTATCATGGAATTAAGCAAGATAATTAACATCAAAGTATTGTAGCTGTCACTGTATAATTATCAAAAACAGAAGCCAAGTTTGCTTGGCGTTTCAGTAAATAAATGAATTTTGATTTGGAAAGTGCAGATGAATCCAACTTGTGATGATCTAAGGAGGCTTTTAAAACCATTGAAGTCATTGGAGGATTATCCTGCAAAGCTACTGAGATCAGATCTGCGAAGTTCAAATCTTTACACCAAAGCTGAACCCCCTACAGTTCAAGAGTCTTTGCCTGGAAATACATATGCCTGAATAGGGTTTTCAATTTGTTTCTTTTTTGAAAGTTGTACAGTTTCCCCTCCACTGCACCCATATATTTCTTATTTCTTTCCCCAGGTTGACAAAAAATATTGATTTTGGTCACCAAAGAGTTCTCTCCAGAGAGGTCAGAGAGTTTATTATTATTTTTTTCTTTTGATACTGTCTGCTTTAAAATGTCATTTAAGCTGTTTGCTTTTCTGGGCACTAAATAAAAATAAAAAATTATCTGTGGCCAGCAAGTGAGCTTAAAAAGATGACACAAGTGGAGACCACCTGCCTCTTGATGGAACTGGAGTATGAAGTGTTTCTTTTCCTTTGAGTTGACCTTTCAGTCAAGTACAGTCCAGTTTTTAAATAACTTACCGAAAAACCTTTCTTTGTTTTCACTAAGTTTTTCCAAACTGACATAATCTAGAGTAGGACTGCCATGATACTAACCAGGAAAATCTTCTTTAATGAGATAAATTTTAAGACTGTTTTTCTTTTCTAGCAGTTTCTTATTATAATGAACACTCCAAAGAAAAATATTTGACTTGGGGGTAAAAAAGAATATTTGAATACATTCAGGGTTTTTTGTCAGTAAAGCCTCTTAAAATTGCTTTCAAAGCAAATGTAAAAGATGAGCTCTACACATAGTTGCTTCTCATTTCAAATAAACTTGTTTAACAAAATTTCAAAGCCGAGTCATTGATTGTTCATTTTATGAAACATGAGTATTTATACGAAAAGAATGTTTAGCAAGGGGATAATAATAATAATGTTCCATTATAATTTGTGAACTCCCCACGGTTGTTTGCAAATTATGTTTCCCATTCTTTGTTAATGACCATGACACAGGCCAGTGTTTGCCAAAGTGTGAGTATGGACTACTGGTATCAGAATTATCTGGGCGACTTGTTAAAAATACAGTCATGTAATGTGTCCTAGTTCTTCCAAATCAGAATCTCTAGGACGGGGTACATGGAATCTGTATTTTTACCAATATCGCCAGATGATGCCCATACAAACCAAAGTTGAGCACTTCTATTCAAGGAGATCTGGGGGATGGTGAGAGAGCTTGGAAGTTCACAGAGCCTTCATCCACATAATGGAACATAAAGGAAAAAGGTTTTATAAGTTATTCAATATGTTGATGCCCAATTTTCAATCATCATCACATAGGTTGAAAAAGAACATAGCCAATATCTTTAAATAATAATGAATACTCATATCTTTAATAATATCAGGGCATAAATTATTTTTAAAATAATAATAATAATTTGTGAACTCTCAAAATAAAGCCAAAATGAAAAGAATTGAGGTCTGGAAACCCAGTGTCATTAAGAAAAGTAGAGCATATGAGAGCTTCCTCTGATATGTAAAAAATCTAAGAAATTTTTCTTAAAATCACTGTAAAAATACTTCTTATACTCAACACCCAACATATGTACTAGCCATCAGGGAAATGGTGGTGTTGAATATAGTGGCTCAGCTTCACTTACACTGCCAGAGTCAGAAGTTTGTGTCAAATCTCCCTTGTTTTTTTCTTTTTAAACTATATGTAATTTCAAAACAATTTACTATTTGATTTGTACTACTTTCTAAACCCATAGAAACTAAGCCACAATCAATACAATGAAATCAAATAATGAAATGTGGATGGACATGTACATAGCCTCAAAATGCTGTAGGTAATTACAGAAACCACATAAGTGAAGAGAGTATGCTTCTGGCTGTCATTTACTCATGACTTGCTATATTTAAAATCCTACAAGGTATTGCCCGGTTCAGCAAGGGGTGTTCACTAAGTTGAGACTGAGCTATTTCTAATAGTGGCTCACATATGCTAATAAAAGGCCTAAAAGTAAAACCTGCTCTTGCAAAATCAGAAACATGTATAATTAATTTCAGTTCATAATATGTATTATCTGATGTTAATTCATATTAATATAATATATTAATTTAAGAAAATTAAATTTTCTTTTCAAAGAAAAGCTATAGTTTACTAAAAATTTTATTAAATCTCAGGTCTGATTAAATGAAAAAAGGTGTCAAATAGCCATGCTGTATTAGAAAAATCTCATCTCCCTGCACCAGTAATGTACTTTGTTCCA